>NW_014543998.1:245832-269358 GCF_000741045.1 Vigna radiata var. radiata | reverse complement strand
GGATAGCAAGCCGGTAATTGATATTAGGCCCTTTTCGCCGAGGGATCGGGTTAAGGGGAGGCTAAGAAAGTCACATAACAACTTAATCAATCTAATAATCAAGGGTAGTATGTAAGAGAGAGTGGAATAAATGAAATTGTTAGTACCCAACAACATGCATCCATCCATTGTTTTCACTTGTCAATTGAATCAACATTTATTTTGCATGTTAATATTTTTATCCTCAAATCCAATTTATTAAATTTTATTTTTCAAGTCTTAGTATTTTAATTCACGCGAAAGAGAAAGCCATACGAGTCTCTTGGAAAAAACGATACTTGGTCTTACCATTTATATTACTTGTACGATTTGGTACACTTGCCAATCCGTCAATAGAAACATCACCAATTTGCCCCCCCTCTTGGTGTAAAAAGAAGCCTACCTGTTTTCCAACACTCCTTAGTCTTCTTAACCTCTTGATCTTCACATCTTTTTACCAGGAATGCTAAGAATTGTATGAACCGGTAATTAGGGACATGCTTATTTACTAAGGGATCGAGTTTAAGTGATTTAGTGAGGTACGTTGGCATTAATTCATAAAGAAGAATTCTTATATATATGAGAGGGAACTTGGTGAATTCTTAATGCATAAAGTCTCTGGCAAGTGTATCAGATCGTTATCAAGTAATATAAATGGGTAAGTCCGAGTATCGTTTTCCCAAAGGACTCTTTGGCCTTAACTTTCATGTAAACAAATCTTGTAAGACTTGAGAGAAGAATAAATTTGCTGGTTATATGCAAAGAACAAAAATAAACATGAAATGCAGTTGATTCAATTGGTTTTGAGAAACTATGGATGAATGGTGTTGTTGGGCTTTACAATTTCATCTTATCCACTCTCATAAGTCTACTCTTCTTATTTACTTCACTTATTTATCTAATTGCCATGAAAACTTTTTAGTTTACCCTTAACCCAATCCCTTGGTGAAAAGAGCGTATTATTAATTACCGGCTTGCTATCCCTAGCCTCCCCTAGTAACCAATAATGCAATGCGATCGGAAGCAAATACAATTGGTCGTCCTACCCCTATCCCTAGGCGATATTGGCATAATCAAGGAATTTCTCACCAGTTCATGACATTACCGTACGTCCCCATATCGATAAAGACAAACTTCTTTTACTGAATGAGTTAAACAATAAAAGCATTGAGCATAGATGAGAACCGAACAATTGATAAACAAGTATATGACAAGCATATGAAATAAACAAGAATTTGAATATATGAGAGTTTCAAAAGATTACATTGTTCCCCAACAACAAAGGGTTTAGTTCACCATTGTCATGGTGAAACTAGATGAAAACAATGAAAGAATGGAAGAAATAACCCTAAACTTGATTTATTAGAGCCTAAGCATCCAAGGTGTGTGGAATAGCTCTGGACGTTTCTCTCTGCCAAAAGAATCCCCTTCTAATTCGCGCTGGGGCTATATATAAGCCCAAAAAGATAACAGATAGATTACAGAAAGATTTACAGAATCTAGCTAAAAAAATAGACAACCGCCCAGGTGCCTAAATTCACGGCTCAGCGGTTTGCCTTGTGCCGCTTTGACCGCTCAGTGGTCAGTTTTGCCGCTGAGCGGTTTCCCTCTAATCGCTCTAAGCGCTCAGCGGACTATTCTGGCGCTCAGCGGCTTGCTTGACCCTTCTTTCCATCATTTTTCTCCTTCTTTCATGGGTCTAAGTCCACCTTACTTCACTTCCATCTTTAATTCATCTAAAAACCCTGCAAAACAAGCATAATATCTCTAAAACCAACTTTTCACTCTCACAAGACGCAACTAAGTGTTTTACTTGATTTAAAGCTCATTCTAAGATATAAAAGGGTGTGTTTTACTATAAAATTTAAGCACGAAAATAACGGTTTTTAGACCGTTATCACATACCCATCTTATATAAATCAACCTCCGTTCATCTCGGTGCTCCTTTGCCATTGATCAATTGCATTTTATTTTATTTTATTATTTTTGTCCAAACCAAATGATCTCTTCTTATTTTTAAGTCTTAATTAATCCTGTTTTCACACAACTGTTCAGCGTCGAGAGTCCTCTAGATACGGTACTTGGTTTTACCTTTTTATATTACTTGTGCAACTAGGTACACTTGCCGATTCAACCCAACAAGTTTTTGGCGCCGTTGTCGGGGACTCGCGATTTAAGCTATTTTATTTGTGATCCTTGATTAATTTTGACTTTATTTTATCTTTATTTTATTTTCTTATTTTTATTTTTCCACTTTTATTTTTTATTTTTATTTTTCAATCCCTAATTTTTATTTTCCTTATTTTTTTATGCTAACAATATTTTCTAGGGTTTTGTGTTTTGTTTATGCAGGATAGTGTGAGAACCAAAAGCAATGAAAATCTCTTCTTGTAGGGCTTGAGACCAGTAGGAGCCTAAGAGGAAATAGATTATCTAGAGAACCTTCTCTAGAGAAAATTTCAATGGCTTCCCAAACTGGTGAAGGAGGTGTAGAAAACAATGCTAGCAGGCGCACCTTGGTAGATTATACAACAGTTGTTGGCCGTCATCATTTGAACAACATTGCAAAGCCAAGGGTCAATGTTGCAAATATGGAGATGAAGCCCGCTCTGATCCACCTTGTGAAGAGCAACCAATTCAATGGACTGTCTCATGAAAGTCCATATGAGCACTTAACCACCTTCAATGAGATATGCAACACTGTGAAAATAAATGGGGTACCTGATGAGGCTATAAAACTAAGCCTATTCCCCTTTTCTTTTGGAGGTAATGCTAAATTGTGGTTGAACTCTTTTCCTGAAAACAGTTTCACTTAGTGGGAAGATGTAGTGACAAAGTTCCTGAATAAATACTTCCCACAATAAAAAATCAACAAGGGGAAGCAAGAAATCTCTTCTTTCTGACAGGGCATGGAAGAAACCTTGGGACAAGCATGGGAGGGATACGAAAGCTTGCTGAGAAAGACACCTACCCATGGTTTCGATGAAGGAACGATAGTTATTCTTTTCCTTGGAGGTCTTAGGTCACAAACTAAATTGATGCTAGATGCCTCAACTGGAGGAAATATCAAATGTAAGACTCCTGATGAAACCTATGAGTTGATTGAAAATATGGCTACCAATGATAATGAGATGCACAATGAAAGAAAAACTCCTTCCCAGGCTAAAGGATTTTTCCAACTACAACCTTATGATGCCTTGCTTGCTTAAAATAAGATCATCACTCAACAATTGGAGATCTTGACCAAGAAGGTGATGCAGCCACAAAAGGAACCTCACAGTGTGGCACAGGTTCAACAACAACTTTGTGAACTATGTGGTGGTGACCATATTAATGGTCAATATGCAATGCTTGAGAATCTTAATGAGGAAGTCAACTACATGGGCAACCAGTTCCGCCCCAATAATTATAATCAGGGGTGGAAATCTTACCCAAGCAATGGACAGGGTCAATAGGCCACCACAACATCAGCAACAATGGCAGCAACAACCCTCTTTGTCTGACAAAACCACAAAGCTTGAAGAGACCCTCTAACAGTTCATGCAGGCAACTTTGTCCACGCAGAAGAGCACAAATGCAGCTATCAGGAACTTGGAGGTATAAATTTGTCAAATAGCCCAACAATTGAAGGAGATGCCTTTTAAAGATTTCGGGGCTAATACGGAAGTCAATCCCAAGGAGGAACGTAAGACTATTGCAAGCATGGAAAAAGAAAGAGAAAAAAATGAATTGCTAAAAAAAGAAGAGGAGGAAGAGAGAAAAGAAAAAATTGAGTTGAGAGAAAAAAAAGAAGAAGAGGAAAGAGAAAAGGAGAAAGAGGAGAAAAAAATAGAGAGAAGAGGTTGAGAAAAAAAGAGAAGAAAAAGAAAAAAATTAAAAAAACTGGGAAAAACCATTTTGAGGAGTGTTCCTTAGAAAAAAAAGAGATGCAATTAGAATGCTTTGATGAGATCTCCAAGGAATTGAGGATAAAAATTCCTATGACTGAGGATCTGCAACAAATCCCTGAATATGCAAAATTTTCAAAGAAGCTCCTCAAGAAAAAGAAAAATCTGAAGGAGGAGAAAACTGAGATATAGGGAGATTGTAGTGTGATCTTGCAAAAAGCACTTCCTCCTGAGGTAGCAGACCCAGGAAGTTTCCCCATTCCCTACACCATTGGAAACCACAAAATAGGAAAAACTTTAATGGATTTGGGATCCAGTATCAATCTAATACCCTTGACTGTCCTAAAAAAGATTCGTGACTTTGAAGTTAAGCCGAAAAGGATGTCTCTTCTCATGGCAGATGGATCCCCCAAAAGACCATATGGTATGATAGAAGATATAATGGTGCAAATCAACAACTTGAGATTCCTGGTGGACTTTGTGGTGTTAAAGATGGAAGAAAATGCGGAGATTCCTATTATTCTTGGAAGGTCGTTCATGAAGACAGCCAAAGTAATCATCAATGTTGATGAGGGTACCATAGTTCTCAAGGACCAAGAAGAGGAGGTGATCTTCAATGCTTGCAATACTGGGCAGCAAGCCCAAGTAAAGAAAACCAGTCCCAAAGCTGCATTTAAAGATGCACCCGGGACTGATACCTAGGCTGCCAAGTCAAAAAAGAAAGGTAAAAAGTGTTTTCTGTCATGGGTGAATGAAGAGGAAAAAGATAGCAAAGGAGCAGATGTTCACCAAAATCCTTTAAAGGAGCATGAAGGACTAAGACCAAGCTTGCCTATACAGTTCAACAAAAAGCTCTGGGTGGTTAAGAATCTCATAGTTGATGGGCTGATAGAAATTGAATATCCTACTTCTAGGAGAACCAAGAAGGTGAACAAGAAGATGCTGAAGACCAGTTGGTGTGCTAAAGGAAAAGATGACACCAAAATAAAAGATGTGACATGAGCTTATTGGGTCAAGCTAGTGACGTTAAAGAAGCACTTGCTAGGAGGCAACCCAGTTCTCTGAACTTTTACTTATAATTTTCATTTTTTGTTTTTGTTTTAATTTTTGTTTTTGTTTTATTTTATTTTATTTCTATTGTGCTCTGCTTGAATGAACTAAACTGCTTTGATTCACCTGTGCCTGTTTTGTCTGATAAGTCTTGCTTTATGAGATTCTATTGTTTGATTGGAGTTGAGATGATGCATGATGTGCTATAAGTGATGAATCCCAATTTGTGAGATAGATGCTTGAGATAAAGTTTGATTGAGATACTGAGCAGGATGTTTTTCTAAATTCTAGAACTTGTGAGTCTACCTGTGTGAGTTTTGAGCTTTAGAGTTCTTTTTGAATAATTTTTGTTACTTTGGAAGCATGAATGATTTTGCCCAAATTTTCTTTGATTGAATTACTTGCTTGCAGGTTCCATATGATCAAGGCCATCTTTTGTTATCCCTTATTCTTTTGGCCTTCAAGTAATTTTTGCCCACTGAAAAGAGAACAATTTGTTCTAACCTTTGAACCTTGAGCCTTATGCATGTCTTGAAAAACCTTTTTGAAAAATCTTTACCTTGAGTTGAGTTGAGAACATTTGATGAGGTACTGATAAAGGTTCAAGTTTGGGGTTGCTAGGTAACAACCCACTTCTCTAGGCAGTGAGCAATCAAAAGAAAAAGCAAGTGAAAAGCAAAGGCAAAAGAAAAGAAAAGTGAGAAAAAAAATTCAAAAGAAAAGAAAGAGCTCACTGCAAGGGAAAGCTAGAAAAAAGAAAGAGAGCTGATCTTGAATGACAAATTCATAAATGTCTCTCTTAACTCAAGGAACTTTGTTGACCAGAAAAACCAATCTCCATCTTAGCCCAGCCAAGTTACAAGCCATGAAAAGCCCTTGCGATGATAACCTGCTTGTAAGAATGTTTGATTGTGGTTAAATGAAAGGCAAAATTAATTTGTGTGACATTGTGATAGCAGAGAGAAACACCACATTGTATACTTGGGAGCTGAGTGAGACATTTTTGAGTGCTTCAGTGATATGCTTTTGAGTGCTTGAGTGAAACACTTTCCTTGGTGAGGAACAATTCTCTGAATTTCTGATTGCATCTTCGCTTGGTTGATTGATCATTCTTAAGGATAACACCTGTTGGAAGTGTTTGAGTATCACATTGACTTTGATTGAATTAAGACATCTGCACATCTTGACTGAGATGTTCATGCTGAATTGATAAATGTGATTCCTTGTCTTGAAAGAAAAATTTTTTGAAAAAGGTTGAGTCATTGTAGTGATTGTTCTGAAGAGTTGAGTTACACTTTGTTTTCTTGAGAACAAGCAAAGTTATAAGTTTGGGGTTGTGATAACGGTTTAAGACACCGTTATTTGTGATGTGATTTTGATAGTAAAAGCACCCTTTTCCACTTAGAAACTTGCTTAGACTCATGCTTTATGAATAAATTTAATGAATAAGAGAGTTGAGGTTGATTTCAATGAGTTTAAGACTTATTCCCCATGTTTTGACAGGGATTGAGGTAATACTAGAAGAAGAGACAAAAGACCAAGAAGATGGAGCTCAGAAGGGGTCAAGAAGGCACCAGAAGGAGGGAAAATGCGCAGCCCGGGTATCTAGAAGGGCAGCTTAGGTGAGCACCTCGACGCCCGGGCGACGGGGCTTCGTAGCTTGGGCAACCATTTTTAACGCCTAAGCCTTACATGACCTTCAATTCATGCCCGGGCGGGCACCCTTCGACACTTGAGCGAGAATTCACGTGGATTGGGCCCTGTTTCTACTCTGCTTTGATTCTTTTGGACCGGGCCTTGCTCTAGCACGCCTCTGACACTATTTGAAGGACCCTAGGGCTCTAGGTTTTGCATCCCTAGTAAAGAAGAGCATAGCAATACACTCCTAGCCTATTCTTAATCTTCCATTCTCCTTCTTTCTTCCATTATTCATAGAGTTCCCCCATGTCTCTAGGGAACTAATTTCTATTTGTTGTTGGGGAATGATGTAACCTTGTAAACTCTCATGTATTTGAATTGATTCTTAATTCCATATGCTTTTTCATCAATAGTTAGAGTAATTCATCTGTTTTATTCTTGCTTATACAATAGCATTATTTATGAATTGCATGAGTGTTGGGAGGTTCCTTTCAACTCAGGTTCTTGTTGAATTACTCCTTAGGGTTATATTTCTCAGGGATGAGGGTATGAGTCTTAGTTGTCTTAACCTCTTGATCTTAACATCTTTTTATCAGGAATGCTAGGAATTGTATTAACTGGTAATTAGGGACATGCTTATTTACCGAGGGATCGGGTTTAAGTGATTTAGTGAAGGACGTTGGCATTAATGCATAAAGAAGAGTTCTTATATACATGAGAGGAAACTTGGTGAAATCTAACCCCAGCAACATACCCATCTCATATAAATCAACCTCCGTTCATCTTTGTGCTCCTTTGCCATTAATCAATGGCATTTTATTTTATTTCATTATTTTTGTCCAAACCCAATGATCTCTTTTTATTTTAAGTCTTAATTAATCCTGTTTTCACAAAACTATTCAACGCCAAGAGTCCTCTGGGATACGATACTTAGTCTTACCATTTTATATTACTTGTGCGACTCGGTACACTTGCCAATTCAGCCCAACAACACCCAACCTTCCTTTCCATCAACAACCTTCTTTCCTAGACAATGAGATATTGTTTCTCATGTCTTCTTGAAAGGAACCTATTCGAATAAGGCCTTTCTGTTTCTCTCCTCTTGGTCCCAATAGTTTTAAACCTCTTTCCTGACGAAGAAGCCATTCCAACATTAAAAACAATTCCCAAGACCAAAGCAAAACATGTTAAGTGTTAGCAAACACCAAAACACGTCCAATCACATCACTAATCAGCGCTGAGGGCTAAACAGGACCCCTCAGTGCCACCTACACCATCAAAAAACCAAACAAGAGCAATATGCCAGGCGACCGCCTAACGGTGGCGGCTAACACAAAAGCAATATGTTTTGGGGAATAATCACCAATTTTTTTTGTGCATGTTTGTTTGTAGGATTGGACGAAAGCTAGGATACCCAAGGCTGGTTAACAACAGCAAGAGTGAACGTACTAGGATTTTGCCTCAGAAGTAGACCGTAGCAACAGTCGATCAAGGTCGTAGCATCCGTGGGCTAAAGTAGAGACCAGTAGCATAGTTTTGTTTTGTTTTTCATTGTATTTGATTTTTTTCAATTTGATGTGTAATGGGCTTGTGTTAGCCCACTGTTAGTCTTAGCTTTTGTGTTGTAAAAGGTCCTTTTATAAAGTCCAAGTAGATTGGAAGAGTTCTTAGTTCTCTTTCCAACTCTTGGCAACTTTAATTGTTTTCTTTTTATTGTCTTTGATTTTATGTTTCAGGTTTAGGTGTGACTTTGTCACATTAGAGTCCGTTGTTTTTGTCTCTCACGTTTTGGGGGTCATTAGAGTCCGCTAATTGTTTGTGTTTGTTTGTGAGTTGAGTTCTTTGATTTTAAAAGTGATTTTTGTTTAAAGGATAATTAGTTAGTAGCTTAAGGCAAATCTGGCTAAGGCAAGACTTGGTATTTAAGCAACCCTTGTGGTTCACCTCTCTTACCTGGGATTTGTCTAAAGTGGAAGTTTTTAGTCCTTTAGATTAAGAAAACTTTTAGACACAAAGATGTCTTGTTATTCATATAGGTCATCTAGTGTTTCTAATAAGTCTCTTAGTTTCAATGAAATCAAAAGAGAACTTGACAAAGCTAGAAGAAAGACCTGCTCATTTCAAGAGTTTGACATGATTGAGGATGATTTGTCTAAACAAGCTAGAGAACATATTTCATTCTTTGGTGAGGATATTGGTGCATTAACATATCTAGCTTGGGAAAGGGAAATTATTGTCATGCATTCATTCATGGTTAGAAGAAGTAAATCTAAAAGTGAATCTTATATTCTTAGTCTTTACACTTTTAGATTTGAAAAGCATGCAAGTGAGTGGTAGGATGAAAAGCAATATTATGTTAGAAAAGGTAGAAAGCCCCCCATTCATTCATGATTCGTATGATTTAAAAGCTTGCATGACAAGAAAGTTTGTGCCTTCAAGCATTAAAAGAAACCTAGTATTAATTAAAGATTGCATTGAAGATGGAAAAATATTTCTTGAGAGTTTAAATGATCGTGGGTTTCTTCGTAGAGAATTATAATTTGGGGCAAGACTTAAAGAGATGAAGGAAAAGAAAAGAGAAATATAGATAAAGAGAAAAGAAGAGGAAGAAAGGAAAGAAGAAGAGAAGAGAGTGAGAGAAGAAAAAGAGAAAAAAGAAGAAGAGAGAAGATAAGAGTTAAGAAGAGAAGAAGAGAGAAGAAAGAAAAGGAGAAATTGTTAATGATGGCAAATCCTATTCTTTCAAAGATTATGGAACCTAAAAGGGAAGGTTTCCAATTCTTTACTTCTTTTCCAGTTATTGTTGAGTCTTCAAATATTAATTTCTCTTTCAAACCAATTGCCATTCCATATTCTATGCAAACCTTATAAAAATATGGCAATTCAATTCTTGAGTTATTGTTATCTTTAAGAAGACAAGTAACTCAAGACAAAATTGAATTTGGACTTCTGCAATTTTCAAAGATGACAAATCAAAATATAAGGAGTCCTTATTCTCTTGTTTTTGTAGAAAGATTCTCCTTTGGATTAATACTAATTGTAGATATATTTGATGTGTAATGCAGATTTATGTTTGATCCAGGAGGAAGACAAGTGGATCTAAAAGAATAAGGCCAGTCCAAGATGGCCATGCTCCCAAGACTGTATGGAGTTTCTTCATAAGGCGATTGCTAGATTTGAGGACAAATCTTTTTTTTAAGAGTGAGCGTATGATGTAGTCATCTTTTTCGTATTTTTTTCCATTTCATTGTACCTGTAGCTTAGCTTGCAAGGAGCTTGGGTTACTATAAATACCTAGCTCCTCACTTGAGAATAGACTTTTCTAAATCAGAAAAATATTCTTTCTTGAAAGTCACAAAGCTAGAGAGTCCAAAGTGTTGAGATTGTTGACAACACAAAATCTATATCAAACTGTTTTTTGATGATGACAACACACTGCTTAATAATAGTACATAAGTTCCAGGTTCACATGTTCAGCTGATATACCAAACTGATTATGAACAATGCTTTTGTTGAACATGTTTTGATTGATTTGCAATGTGTGTTCCTATGATTGATTATGTGTTACATGTATGGAACATGCTTGTATTGAAATGTGTGATAAAATGATTTTGATTACTTCTGCACATTTATGAAGAAAACATCATAAGCACTTTTATGAACTTATATTTGTTGTCACAATGGTCTAATTCAGTCGAATACACTGGGAATGGATTCGACTATGCTAAAATCTTTGTACAGATTTTGTGAACATGTGCTTGATGAGATTTTGAGTTGAAAAGAATTTCAAAGTATTTTTCAAGTGTCGGTCGATAGTGTGGAACACCCATTCGACTGTATTGTTGTTATATTTGGAATTTTGTTATGCCTACTTGCTCCAACGACTATATTTTTCAAAAGTTAGTTAACATTGACTGACTGGTCAACTGTCTTAAGTGTGCATTGATTTGGTTGATTGAGGAGCCTTTGTGGTTACTGTCTGTTATAACTGTTTTAATACAGTCGATTGTATTAGTAGGTCATTCGACTGAGAATGACAGGAAAACTATAAATAGGACAGAACACGAATTGTTCTGTGACGTTTCTGATCTAACATTTTCATTGTCCTGTTTCAGAGATAGATCTCAGTTTTGGAAGCTCCAAGAATTCTCCAAGAAGACAGTGGTGATCTTTCTTGAGAGAGATTCAGATTGAGGAGTCCATTGCTCACACTGTTTGATCAACATTTGCACAAAGAAGGTGCTTCTGATTTGATCCTGATAGGCTTGGCATCCTGTGAAGACTGTTGTATTTGATTGAAGGCTTGGCAACCTGTGAAGTCTGTTGTGATAGGCTTGGCAACTTGTGAAGTCTGCTGTGATAGGCTTAGCAACCTGTGAAGCGTGCTGTGATAGGCTTGGCATCTTGTGAAGAGTGTTGGTTACAATTGAGGATTGTTCAACGTGGGTTCAGATTGCAGAAGAGGGGATTCTTGCTACAATTCTAGTTTTGTGTGTGCAACTATATTTGGTTTTGGGTTAGAGAGGAGATATATATTTTTGTGTGGTGCTTCTATAAATTCCTTGGTGTAAAAACCGCAACCATTATAGTGCATTTGCTTCCAAGGTTGGAAGGACACTGGATGTAGGCATTGTTGGCTGAACCAGAATAAAAACCAGTGTTTGATTTTCTCCATCCCCAGACTCTTTGATTCAGGCAACTTTATCTGTTTAACAGTCAACTAAGTTTTTTCCGCTGCATTGAATTTTCATTACTTGTATTTCAAGGAAAGATCAAAAGCTTTGAATTTTCATACCAAGATTGCAGAAAGATTTTGTTTTTGAAGGAACACCAATTCACACCCCCTCTTGGTGTAAAACAAAGCCAACCTGTTTCCTAACAATTGGTATCAGAGCTGGCTTTCATAAAATATTTGAAAATTCAGTTGACTCTGTTTTTATCCTATTCGACTGTAAAACCTGGGGTTGGCCTCAAATTTTCAAACTTTTGGTGAAGGTGCTTCAACAAATAGACCACCTCTGTTTTCTGGTGAAAACTATCCTTTTTGGAAAATTCGCATGCAGATCTTTCTTGAATCGCAAGATAAAGGAAGTTTTGATGCCACTTTAAATGGTCCATATGTGCCTACAAAAACTGTTGATAGTAAAACTGTTTTGAAACCTTTTACTGAGTGGACTGTTGATGAAAATAGAAAAGCTCAGTATGATGTTAAAGCTAGAAATATTATTGCCTCTGCACTAACAATTGATGAATTTTTCAGGATATCCCAATGCAAGTCTGCAAAGGAAATGTGGGATGTTCTAGAGGTAACACATGACGGCAAGGACGAAGGCAAGAGAGCCAGGAAGAGTTCATTGGTACAAGAGTATGAATTGTTCAGAATGAAAGCTGGTGAGAGCATCTATGATGTCTAGAAATGATTCACTCATATTGTAAACCACCTGATGGCTCTTGGCAAAGCCTTTGACAATGAAGAGATCAATATCAAGATTTTGAAAAGTTTGAACAGGAACTGGCAACCAAAAGTCACTGCAACCTCTGAATCCAAAGATCTTACAACTATGAATATGGCTACCTTGTTTGGCAAGCTACGTGAACATGAGTTAGAACTTGGTAGACTAAAGGATGAAGAGGAGATTGAAGAAAAGAAGTCCATTGCTCTGAAGGCTGCAAGCAAGAATCTCACAGAAGCAGAGGTGGACGATAATGAGCTGATGACCTTGATGGTAAGAAAGTTTAGTCGACTTATGTAAAATGATAGTCAACTATCTAACCATGCAGGTCAAAGCAAAAAGAAAAGCTTCAACACAAACACTGTCCAGTGCTATTAATGTGGTAAAGAAGGTCACATCAAGCCTGACTGTCCTGAATTACAGCCAAAGCAGAAAGGAAAGAAAAGATTTCCTCAAAGTAGAAATATGAGAAAGAAATGAGCCTATATTGCTTGGGAGAATTCTGAATCTGAAAGCTCAAGTGACGAGGATTTTGATCAAGATGAGGAATCAAATTTGTGCTACATAACAGGTGTAACATGGGACGATTATGACAGTGATGCAGACATATCAAATGAACCTATAGAAGTCAAATATGATATGCTTCAATATGCTTTTAAAGAGTTGCATGCTGAAGCCATGCGATTGCAATACAAGGTAAATCGACTGAACTCTAAGAGAAGAGATTTTGAAAATAGAATTGATAACCTTGTTGCTGAAAATGAAAGATTAGAAAAGGAATTGAATGAAGCTTTATTGCCTGCTAGAAATGTTGAAATTAAAACTGTTACTGTTGAAAAAGCTTGTGAAAATTGTCCTATACATATTGAAAAGATTGATTACTTGAAAGCAAGCTAGCTAAGTTTGCTCAAGCTAGTGAAAATTTAGATGTTGTATTATGTTCATCTAACAGAATTAATAATAGACAAAGAATTAGATTTAAAGGTTACTCTAACAGAACCAATGCTAGGAAATTAAATGAATTGAGAAAACCTGCTAGAAATGCATGTTTTTACTACAGATGTGTTGGTCATACTGTTAGAAGTTGTTATTATAGACATGTTGTTGTTCCTCAAGGATTATGTGTATGGATACCAAAGGAACATGTAACAAGAACTAACAATGAAGGACCCAAAGTCAAATGGGTACCAGCAACCAAAACTTAACTGTTTTGCAGGTTATGCAGCTGATGCAGAACTGTTCTCAAGGATGAATTAACTATGGAACATTTCAAAAACCTTGAGTGTCTACAACTGGTAAATCTGTATCTATTTGCTGCATCATGCATATATTGATTAATTGTTGCTGTATGATTGTTTGCATTGAGTGCTTATGTGTTTGAATTGATTGAATCTGGATGAAAAGATTTTTATGAGTCCCAATCGACTCCAACACTAATTCAATCGACTGTGTCATTTGAATATTTAAACAGCTCTGCTTTTGAACGTTAAAGATTATCTTAGGGCTTAAATAAGATTCTTGGCGCGTTTTTCATCTATATATGAATGAAATAAGTCTGAGAGATTCACACACAATCTTGCGAACAAAACCTTATTCTGATTCTGGTAGAAACCCTTCTTCCTCCTTGCTTAAATGTTTGCTTCATCATCAAGACCAGGAAAACGTCCAATGTCTGCAAGAAGAGAGGCTGACCCTTTTGGATGGTTCAACGATGATGATCAAAGAACTGACTTCATTTGTAGATGGGGATTCAAAGAAGTTCTGAGGCACAAATGCGCAAACATTGCATTCTATAGAAAAGAAGGTTTCAAGTTCCAGGAATGGCTTATTAGAGAAAACCTTGCGGGTTTTGTGGAACTACAAGGTGAATGTTATCCAAACTTAGTCAAAGTATTCTACTGCAATCTCAAGAGAGAAGGAAACAATCTGACATCAAGAGTAAAAGGAACTGATATTGTTATAAACAACACTATTTGGGAAAAGATTGCTGGACTACAAACCAGGGGGTTATGTTCCCATCATAGTATTGCTGGATATGACAACAGAGGACTATACAACACCATGCTAAGGAAACCTGTTTCTTCAAAGCATTTTAATGATTTCAACATCAGGAATCTTCAAATGGATGAGTGTCTATGTGCTTATATTATATCATGGATATTACTTCCTAGAGAAGATGATAACTCAATACTCAGAGATGAAGATGTATATTTAATTTATGCTTTATCGTCTGGAATTCAATCAAATTGGGCACTTATCATTCGTGATCACATGATGAAGTTTACTAAAGGCCCTGGACTTTGTCTACCTTATGGAGTGCTCATCAGTAAGATACTGAAGCTACAAAATGTAGACACAACAAATGAAAGAGTAATTCACCGTAGAAAGTACAATGTAATGGAAACTCAATTCTTGGAATTTGTTGGAATTATTAAGTTGAGAGATGAATGGACAATGATTGATGAAATTCCATCTACCAGTGAAATGGATCGTTTAAGAGTTGATACAACAAGATACAAATTTCATCCATCAAGTATTTTTGAAAGTCATGTGGATCGAAGATGCATAGACCTTCACAAGAAATATGATGCAAAAATCCTTATCTAACCTTCACAAGAAAATGGACTATGCACTCAGAATAAAACTTTTTGAAGAATCCTCTATCGGTGACACAGACAGTGGAGCAAATAGTTCTGATAAGAAAATTGAAAACTCATCTGAATCAGAATAGTGTTGTGTTTTGGCCAAATTGTGTTTTGTGTGCTAGACTATGTTTCGTTTTGTAAAATGGCTTATAAAGCCATCTTTTGTGTGCTTTCTTTGTTTTTGTTTGTATTTCCTTGTTCCTGCTCTATCAATGTAATATCTTTTATCCAAGGAAATAATATCAGTAGTTTGAATCAATTTATTCACTTAAACTGTTGAATAAAATCTAATACTCTGTTTGATTGATTCGACTGTTCTCTAAGTGAAGTCAACTGTGCTATAACTATCATGCATTTTCTTACATTGACTTCTGTTATGATTTGTTTTTATTCTTGCTTAACCACTATACTTGATCTGGAAAAAGTTTTTAAAAGGTTTTGTAGGAAAGACATTGCTTTGGACATATATATTTGAAGTTCAACACTTGGAAAAGCAATGCATTTGACTGATGATTTCAAGCATTCGACTACTTCTAAACTGGGTTAACAATTCCAATTCTGGAATTTTATTCTATCCTTACTGTCTGCTTAAATCATTGATATACTGAGATTATATATGATCTTTACATGATTTTATATCTAAATTGAGATAATATTGTGAGATTGTTGATATTTGTGTCATTGCATATATATGTGATTTAATTGTGTACCAATGATACAAATTTGTGCTTAACTTGTTGATACTTGTGATATTCTGTATTGTGCACACAAACTGTTTTTGAAAATCATGCATAATGACAGGGGGAGTATCAATTCTTTACACATTGTTTCATCACACACACCTACATTTCAGGGGGAGTTTACATTTGTTTTTGTGATGAACTTGTGATTTTGAGAGCATCATTGTCATTTTGAAACTGCATATCTATTTGATGCTTCTCTGTTTTCAAAACTGCATAAATATCAAAGCATTCTTTTTTTGTTAATGCACAAAGGGGGAGAGTATTCATGAGTGTATGTGAGCAAGTCTATATGGGGAGAATTGTTGTATCATACTATATCTGCTTGATGATATTTTTGCTGTATGCAGAGTAACTGAACTGTCTTTATTGATTTTGCTATTTGTTTTACTCTGTCATATATGGAACTGTACAAACATGGTTGAGTTATTAATCATGGTTGTGCATCATCAAAAAAGGGAGAGATTGTTGAGATTGTTGACAACACAAACTCTATATCAAACTGGTTTTTGATGATGACAACACACTGCTTAATAATAGTACATAAGTTCCAGGTTTACATGTTCAACTGATATACCAAACTGATTATGAACAATGCTTTTGTTGAACATGTTTTGATTGATTTGCAATGTGTGTTCCTATGATTGATTATGTGTTATATGTATGGAACATGCTTGTATTGAAATGTGTGATAAAATGATTTTGATTACTTCTACACATTTCTGAAGAAAAGATCACAAGCACTTTTATGAACTTATATTTGTTGTGACAATGGTCTAGTTTAGTCGAAAACACTGGGAATGGATTCGAGTATGCTAAAATCTTTGTACACATTTTCTGAACATGTGCTTGATGAGATTTTGAGTTGAAAAGAATTTCAAAGTATTTTTTCAAGTGTCAGTCGATAGTGTGGAACACCCATTCGACTGTATTGTTGTTATATTTGGAATTCTGTTATGCCTACTTGCTCCAACAACTATATTTTTCAAAAGTTAGTTAACATTGACTGACTGGGTCAAATGTGCATTGATTTGGTTGAATGAGGAGCCTTAGTGTTGACTGTCTGTTATAACTATTTTAATACAGTCGACTGTATTAGTAGGCCATTCGATTGAGAATGACAGCAAACTATAAATAGGACAGAACAGGAATTGTTATGTGACTTTTGTGATCTAACATTTTCATTGTCCTGTTTCAGAGATAGTTCTCAGTTTTGGAAGCTCCATGAATTCTCCAAGAAGACAGTGGTGATCTTTCTTGAGAGAGATTCAGATTGAGGAGTCCATTGCTCACACTGTTTGATCAACATTTGCACAAAGAAGGTGCTTCTGATTTGATCCTGATAGGCTTGGCATCCTGTAAAGACTGTTGTATTTGATTGAAGGCTTGGCAACCTGTGAAGTCTGTTGTGATAGGCTTGGCAACTTGTGAAGCGTGTTGTGATAGGCTTGGCATCCTGTGAAGTGTGCTGTGATAGGCTTGGGATCCTGTGAAGAGTGCTGGTTACACGTTGATTATTGTTCAACGTGGTTCAGATTGCAGAAGAGAGGATTCTTGCTGCAATTGTGGTTTTGTGTGTGCAGCTATATTTGGGTTTGGGTTAGAGAGGAAATTTATATTTTTGCGTGCTGCTTCTATAAATTCCTTGTTGTAAAAACCACCACCATTATAGTGCATTTGCTTCCAAGGATGGAAGGACACTGGATGTAGGCATTGTTGACCGAACCGGAATAAAAACCAGTGTTTGATTTTCTCTATCCTTACACTCTTTAATTCAGTCGACTTTATCTGTTTAGCAGTCAACTACGTTTTTTCCGCTGCATTGAATTTTCATTACTTGCATTTCAAGGAAAGATCAAAAGCTTTGAATTTTCATACCAAGATTGCAAAAAGATTTTGTTTTTGAACTAACATCAATTCAACCCCCTCTTGGTGTAAAACGAAGCCAACCTGTTTCCTAACACAAAGACTCCCTCTAGCCGCCTTCCAGCACACTTTCCTCCATTTTCATTTTCCATTATCAAAGTTCTTCTCTCTCATCATCAATGCAAAATCACCAGTGCTTTGCTCCATGCTGTGAGTCGCTAGACGCACCATAGCACGCGTCAACGTTCTATTCCTTCACTTTTCACTCAGCCACGCGTGATATCATTCACTTCTCACATACATCAAAACCTCATTCCAGGTTACGCTCTTCTTCAGTTTTCATTTTCCTCCCTCGAAGAGCTATTCTCCATCAGTTTATCACAGATCCCATTTTCTTTTTCGTTTTTCTTCATTTTTCTTGCCATAGCCGTTTAGATCTAACCCTATTTGATCATTTCCACCGAACATCTTCTTCACTCTAGGGTTATTCATCGTTTTCTTCGTTTTCCACCGATTTTTTTCCCTTTTCTTCATTTATTTCCATTTTTACCATTCAGAATACCATTTCTACCGATTAATCGGCCTAAATCGAGTTTTCCTACCTTCTCTAGAGTTTTTCCACTGTTTAAACCTAGGTCTAGGGTTTCCTATGCTTGATTCTCGATTTCCTCAGTTATTGTTCGAGTGTTCGTCATCATTTACGTTGTGTATTCTTTGTAGGAAAAGCTTCGAGAAGGTTCAGTTCGTCTTCGCACAGTCTCAAACAACCTTTCCTTGGAGCCTTCGTCCATCACCCCACTTAAGTTAAGTGAGACAAAATAAAGTTAATTAATTTAAACTATTTAGACATAGTTAAAGAGCCTTACCCAACACTAATAATTACCTACCTTTCACTCCCAAAGATTATGATAGCCAATCTTTCACAAGTACACAAGATTATAGCCGTCATTTTAGGTGCAATGAAAAGGTAAGAGGTTGATGAAAAAATGGAGATAAAACCAATGAAGATAATTTGGAGGCAATTTCTTTTTAGCATCAACTTGTAAGAATTATAAATGATATTTGACCACTTAAAATCAATTTGTCAAAATAAATAACTTGAAACATGCATCCATACTCATGGTAATTATACTATGAGACACGATCTGAGCTTATAAGATATAACTTTTATTTAGGCAGAGGAAAATATCCAAATCCAAAAACAAGTTACAAGTCCACATCTTGAAGATAGCCTTCACTTTATTCTGAAGCAGGTATTAGAAAACAGAAGGCTCATCATGGATATAGGAATAGGGCTAATTAAGAGTCTAGACAGGGTATTTGTATAACTGAAGAACCTTCTTCCAAGATGGTCTGTTGCTGATATCATCCCACCAAGCACTCACATGCTTCCTTTCTCTAACCAAATTCCCTCTTCCAGTTTGGTTCACCAAATAATGACCAAATGGGAGATGGCTAAGATCAGCAAGGCTGAAGAAATCACCAGCCAAATACTTGCTTTTTGAGAGTCTCTCCTCATAAACATCAAGCACCTTCTCAAGCTTTTTATCACTCTCTTCTATCACTTTTTGGTCTGAGGTAGCTCCCATTAATGGGGCAAATAGAACATTGATAACCAAATTGTAGAGTGGTGGGTGAAAGTTATGAGCTTCCACTTCAAGCCATTGTTCCACAAGACCCTTTTCTTCTATTGTCTTTCCCAACAAGTCAGTTCCTTGGTCTTTATACTTCTCTGCAAAGTATCTGATTATTGCACGAGATTCTGCAACATTGGTTAAATCAGTGCATCAGAATGAACATAGACTATTCTACATTTGTACAAGAGCAGAGAAAATGAATATGGGAAAGTAAGCATTCAGCATATTAGACTATCTTACATTGGAAATTTCACACAGCAATTTCATGGAGAAACTGATTTATAAAACCCCATGCCTCCTTTTAGAATAAAGGAATAGAAATTAGGAAAGGCAATAGTGCAGAACAAGAATGAACAATCCTAACCTCAACTCATACAACATTATTAATAAATAGTTTCAACTACCCACATAAATAAGAGACACACAAAGTGAAGAACATCACTAGAAAGATCAGAAGTTGGAAAGCTGCCCTTCCTTAACCATGGGCACAAGAAAAAAATATGCAGAAAATAAAAAAGGGGCTTTGTTGTTTACCATAGAGAGTATAATCACCATCTTGAATAACAGGAAGTGATCCAAATGGCTGCATAATTATAAGCATAAGTATAATTAAAGATGAAAAAAAGGAAAATATTACAAAAATCATAAAACCAAGTGAAGGTGCAGCTTGTGGGTCAAAATCTAAGTAGCAAAAGAAAAATTGAACCTGCAACTTAAGGAACTCGGGTTCCTTATTCTCTCCCTTGAAGAGATCGACATGCACTGCTTCAAACTCGATTTCTTTCTCGATTAGACAGACAACCACCCTTTTGGGGGATGCATAAGTTGGACCATACACCTTCACCACCATTTTTGTCTCTAAATTTTGTTTCAGCCAAGATGTGGTTTCATGCTGTTCACTCACTGTCTTATCACATATTTTTCCATTTTTTAGAATAATATTCGTGATTTTAGGAAATTTTTTATGATGAGAAAAAAAAAAGTATTTTGATACCGTAGGCTATTTTTTCCTAAGGGCTAATGTCAATAAAAACGCACCCCTTGTAACCAAGCACTGCAAAATGCAATCTTTAAGAAGATTAAACAATAGAGCGTGGTCCATCGTATTAGCTGCAAGGAAGAAAATATTTTCTTCCTGCATCCCATTATTATTAACAGCACCCCATCTAATAGAAAAATATTAAAATATTTTTCTTCGATGCACCATTTCACCGTTTGTTGCTGTTATTATTGTCCTGCTGCACTTACATTCTCCACCGCACCTTTCGTAAGAAGAAATGGTAAAAAAAAAAAAAAAAAAAAACTTTTTCTCTGAAAAAATTTCCTGTAAAAGTTTATTATTAAAACTATTATATATATTTTGGAAAGTTCATTTTAAAAATTTCATTATGAAAAACTTATTTCAAAACACATTTTATATAATTTGAAAAATTTGTTCTGAATCTAAAAATATATATTCTGAAAATCTTATTCCAAAAAAATTATATTCTTAATATTTTATTTTAAAAATCTAATTATATTGAAAGTTTCACACAAAATAATATATAAATGGATTGTAAATCTAATTTAACAATTGTAAAATTAAATTAAATTCAAAGTTCATTTTTAACGGTGAGGACTTAAAAAATAGAATTAAAAAACTGATAGGTGTATTACGTTAATAAAACCAAGCTTTGATGGTAAAACACACTTATAGTATAAATAGATTTTAAAACATCATGGTTCATTAGCTTAATCATTTTATCTTTCTAGAAAACCAGTTCTTTAGATTTCCTCTGCATTCTCTCTAAGATTCTTTCTTGCTCAGTTGTCAAATTGATGACCAGGAGGTGCCCAGACTTCCACAGTGTAGAGGGCTCCACAACTGACCGATTAATTTCTTCATTATAACCGGTAAGCTGTTCTTCCCTTTCCTCCGCTGTTTTGGACCTAAACCATGCAACTCCTACTAGTTGCATGTGTCTTGTACTTCCTCTCTTGCATTTCCTGTCAAATTCTAGCTCTAAAAGATGTTCTTGATCACCAATTAGTGGTTTGTAGGGTGTTGTCTAGGTTCCTCGCAACTCAAGGTACTGTTGAGGCGAGTCTTTGAGCTGGAATGTGAAGTTTTGAGGTAAGGGGAGCTAGATTCTAGCTTTAGATTTATTGTATGGTGTGCAAATATGTTGAATTTTGAACTGGTGTGTTGTTTGGGTAAATTTCTAAGTTTTTAGTAGATTGAAAGGTATGTGCTGAAATGTGTATTCCGTGAAAATATGTGGTGATGCTATGAACTGAATTGGATGAGTGTAATTGTTGTAATTGATCAGGTTGAAAGTGTTTGGAATGAGAAATCTATTATAACATCGATTAGGTAAAAAAAAACCTAGTGTTTTATTAGTGTTTTAGGCATTTGAGAGGAAGTGAGGTAGTGGTTTTGAGAATTAGAGGTCAGGGGCTCTTATTGTCTGTTGGGGTAGTCTAAATATGTTATTTGTGACTTGTTAGAGTCATTAAACTAGTAAAAAACAAGTGCAAAGTGGTAGAATTGAATTTGGGTCCTTAAGTTGTCAAATTTGCTATTTTAGAGTAGGACTTAAGTCATAAGCACTTTAGATTGATAGTAGGGAGGTTTATAATCACTTAGATAAGTTTAATTAGGTATAAAACACAATCTAGGGGTGTTAGAAGTTAGGGAAAATGGTTAGAAATGGTAAATGGTGTGTGAGTTGCATAATTCTACAAAATTTTCGTTCAACAGACTATGCAGACTTGTTGAGTGAATGTTTTCGCATAGCGAGTCCTCAAAGCGAAGTGCTCTCTGTTTATCATTCGCACAGCGAATTGGTGCGATATGCGAGTGACTGGAGAGGGTTTCCCTCTGTCTAGTGATTCGCTATGCGACTGGTAGTGATATGGATTTAATGTCAATTAATTCGAATAGCGAATAAGTGCGCTTTGCGAGTGTTTCGAGAGCCTGAGTCACTGTCTGGGACTCTCGCATAGCGATTTGGGACGCTATGCAAGTGGTTAAGGTCTGATACTGTGTATCAGAATTTTCAGTTTAGCTGAGTGCACAGACTTGGTGCGTTTAGCGAATGGAATTTAGCTGAGTGCACAGACTTGGTGCACTGAGCGAATGTGAGTGAGTAAAAAACCACTGTTTTTTTTCGCACGAGTTTGGTACGTTGAGCGACTAGTCCAGGACCTGTTTTTATTCTTTCTATCCCAATTTTATGATAACCTTGAGCTATGTTTTGATTATTAGAATGATGTAGAAGTATCTATGATATTGTATGGTCATGTATTATGGTATTTGGTTGTTCATGTCTTGAGTTAAGTTTAAAAGTGAAAGTATATGAATGTAAGAGATATGAATGGTGTTGAAAGTGAAAAGTATAGTTGTTGGACGTAATTCATGGTGGTGCCCTTAGTATGTTTAGAATGATTTGCATGGAAGCTCAGTTTTGGGGGTTATCCTGAAGCTCCAATAGTCTTTCTTCTCACTTAAAGAGGATTGATCTATGTCGTGAGGAGTATCAGGAGGTTTTAGTCTTGGAGGCTTTCAGTATGCTCCAAGTCGTGGTACAGATAACCTCGTGAGTGTGGTAGGTTGAAACCCATTGGCAACGACTTAAAAAAGCAATAGAAGCCACCACAAGTGCATGACCTGCCATAACTCGACAATCATTCTATGTCTTGAAGAGTCAAGTTTAAAAGTAATATGTTGTGATGTGAGATCCAATTGACTTGATTTAAGCATATATGTTGTATGTTATTGCATTAGTATGATTTTTGCATATCTAGCTCACCCTTCTACTTGTGTTTGTATCTTGTCTGTGTTGTGTTTTCTTTTGCAATGATCATCCATTTGGATGTGAGCAGAGGTAGATGAGGTGCCCTTGGAGGGTGATGATGCTATTGCCTAGTTTAGTTAGGATTTCTCATTTATTTTGTTTAGTTTTGGGTACTCTAATTGATGGAAAAGCCTTGAGGAGAACTCTTGTCAGAGCGGTGCGAACCCAATTTGAAGTCCTTGAAGCTTCCTCTAGAGAGACGATAGAGCGAAATGGATAGAAGACGAAGCTCTAAAAGAGCTAACTCGAAGGAAACTGAGAGAACAGAGAAACAAACACTGGAAAAACCCTAGACCTAGGTTTAAACGGTGGAAAACCGTAGAATGATGAGGAATCACTAAACTGACCGATTAATCGGTGGAAATGGTGTTTTAAACGGTGAAAATGGAAGATCTAAGGGAGGAGAAGTGTTTAATCGGTCAAAACGCTAGATCAATTGGTGAAAATCGAAGGAAAAGTGAAATGAAGGAGAAAATTCTAGGTTATGGAGGTTCTTTTGTGTAGAAGCTGAAGAGGAACGGTGAGATGCGAAGATTAATGGCAAATATGTGGAGAAGAATGGTAGATCTGTGAGAGGAAAAGTGACTTACAGTGAGGAGCTCTTTCTCAAGAGTGAAGACGCTAGAATGAAATATAAATGTCGTTGTCGCTGAAGTGTGGAGTGTCGACAAATTGGCAAGTGTACCAAATCGTACAAGTAATATAAATGGTAAGACCAAGTATCGTTTTCCCAAGAGACTCGTATGGCTTCCTCGT
>NW_014543998.1:237115-244687 GCF_000741045.1 Vigna radiata var. radiata | reverse complement strand
CTTCAGACTCATTTATTGAGTTTTGCTTGATTCTAAGCTCATTCCGAGTAGTAAAGGGTGTAATTTGGTCCAAATTGACATATGAAAATAACTATTTTTCAACTTTCATCAATACCCCAAACTTAGAATTTTCCTTGTCCTCAAGAAAAACAAAACAAAACAATCACACAAAACAGAACTTGGCTTTATATTGTTTCATCCAATGCCTCAACAATCCCGAGGTACATGACAAAACCACCCAATTCAATATCCTCAATGAAATCCAAGGTAAGATGCATGCATGCTTCCAACCCAGAGATTGCACAATAGATGTTATATACTATGAATGATCAATCCACTAAGCAAAAATGTACTCATGAAAATTAACAAATCATACCAAGCAAGTGTTTCACTCAATCACTCAAGTGTTTAAGGTGACACTCCAACTTTCAATTATTCACAAGCCTCATAAAACAAAATTGCCATTTATCTCAAACAATCAACATCTTTACATGCAAATGCCATGAAAAGGACTTTTCCAAGGCTTGTAATGAGGTTGGGCTAACAAGAAAGAATTGGTTTTTCTAGAATGCAAAATCCTTGAGTCAAGAGAGCTAACAAAGTATTCAACATTTAAGCACCACTCTCTCACCAATATCTCTCATTCCCAACTTCTTCCCTTTTATCTTCTTTTTCATTGAGCTCATCTTCATGCTTTTCTTCTTTTCTTTTCTTTTTCTCATGAATTCTTCTCTTTTCACAACAATTGAGCTCAATGCCTTTTACTTGCTTTTTCAATTTTTCCCCCGTACAACCCCAAACTTGAACCTTTTCTTCGCATACAATTAAGCTCATCCCAACTCAAGGTAAAGATTTACAAGACAAGGGTTCACAAACTGTTTAAGGCTAAGGTTCAAAAAGGGTAAAATATTTTCAAGCACTTTGGGTGAAAATTTGGCTAGAGAAGGGTTTTCAAAAATGGCCTTGATCATATGAAAATTACATGCAATTCAATCCATCATCAAGATTAAGGCAATATCATCCATGTTTCCCTCAGCGTCAAATGCCCTGTCTACTCCTCGTCCTGGACCGCCCGACGGTTTAAGTGTGCCGCTGTGCGGTACGTCAACTCTTCAAAACTTTGTTTTTCTGCTCTTTTCTTGAGTCAACGACCTATATCTTCAACTCCATTCTTACTTTTCTCAAATTAGCTACAAAACAATGCAAAATAAGCATAAAATCGCTAAAAACAACTTTTGACTCTCTCCAGACTCATTTATTGAGTTTTGCTTGATTCTAAGCTCATTCCGAGTAGTAAATGGTGTAATTTGGTCCAAATTGACATATGAAAATAATTGTTTTTCAACCTTCATCATGGAGTAATGAAGGTTGAGTTTATGATGCGTAAGAAGTGAAGATGTGGGAAGTTGATGCGTGTGCTGCAAAGATGAAGTTGAATGATGCACACACGAGAAGCTGACGAGGACCAATGTACAATGCGTTGTGGAGGAGAGCATTAATGGAAGCACAATGAATAAAAATGGAAGAATGAAAAATAGGAAGTGTTCTTGGAAGGTGGCTAGAGGAGGTCTCTTGACTCTCCAGCCTGACTTTCAAGAGAGAAGTGTTTCTGAAGCTCAGAAAATCAAATTCTCATTAATCTCAAAAGTGAAGAATACAAGAGAGGAGCTGGGTATTTATAGTAACCCGTGCTCCTTATAAGCTATTACACATATACAATAAAATGTAAAAATACAATTAAAAGACACCGAGAAGGCACGTCAGGCAGGATTCCATCATACCCTCCCTCTTAAAAAAAAGATTTGTCCTCAAATCTGGCAATCGCCTTATGAAGAAGCTCCACACAGTCTTGGGAGCATGGCCATCTTGAAGTGGCCTTATTCTTTTAGATCCACTTTTCTTCCTCCTGGATCAAACATGAATCTACAATAAGTATCAAATATATCTTCAATTAGTATTGATCCAAAGAAGCAATTTTCTACAAAAACAAAAGAATAAGAAATTCTAATATTTTGATTTGTAATCTTGAAAAATTTTAGAAGTCCAAATTCAATTTTGTCTTGAGTTACTGGTTTTCTTAAAAATAACAATAACTCAAGATTTGAATTGCCATATTTTGACAAAGTTTTCATTGAATATGGGATGACAATTGATTTGAAAGAGAAATTAATATTTGAAGAGTGAACATGGATTGGAAAAGTAAAGAATTGGAAACCTTCCTTTTAGGTTCCATGGTCTTTGAAAGAATAGGATTGGTTATCATTAACGATTTCTCCTTTTCTTTCTTCTCTCTTTCTTGTCTTTCTCTCTTTTCTTCTTCTCTTCTCTCTTCTTTTCTTTTCTCTTTTTCTCTCTCTTTCTTTTCTTCTTCTCTCCTCTCTTCTTCTCTTTTTAATTCCTCTCTTCTCTCTTATTCTCTTTTATCTTTTTCTTCTCTCTCTTCTCTTCTTCTTTCCTTTATTCCTCTTCTTTTCTCTTAATTTCTCTTTCTCTTTTCTTATCCTTGATCTCTTTAAGTCTTCGCCCAAATTCTAGTTCTCTACATAGAAACCCATGATCATTTAGACTGTCAAGAAATAATTTTCCATCTTCAATGCAATCTCTAATTAGTTGTAGGTTTCTTTTAATGTATGGAGGCACAAACTTTCTTCTCATGCAAGCTTTTAATTCATACCGATCACGAATGGAGGACTTTCTACCTTTCCTAACATGATATTGTCTTTCATCCCACCACTCTCTTGCATGCTCTTCTAACTTAGAGAGATATATGCTAAGGACATAAGATTGACTCTCTCTATGAAACCAAGGATTTATTTTATCAATTTCTTGTTCCCAAGCTAGGTATGTTAATGCACCTATGTCTTTACCAGAGAATGGAAGATTCCTAGCTTGTTTAAACATTTCATCAACATTATGTAAGCTAGACGACCTATATGAACTACAACAAGACATCTTTGCTTTTAAAAGTTTTCTTAATCTAAAGGATTAAAAGCTTCACTTTTAGACAAATCCCAAGTAAGAAAGGTGTCATGAGGACTGCTTAAGTACCAAGTCTTAACTTGACAGAAATGTCTTAGGTTGCTACTAGTTACCCCTTAAACTAAAATTACCTTTAAAATCAAAGGGCACAACTCACAAACCAACACAACTAATCAAAGACAATTAGTGGACTCTAATCACCCCTACGTGAAACACAAATCAAATCAATATTAAAGTCTACTCCTATGGTGAGGCTTGTAGCTTTGGCTAACAAGACACATTCACTTGTCTAGCTATGTCAAATTTAAAGAAACAAATCAAGAAAAGTTGCCAAGAGTTTGAAAGAGCACTAAAAACTCCTCCAAAGCACTTGGACTTTTTAAAAGGCCTTTTACAAAACAAATCTAAAGCTGCTAAGAGTGGGCTAACAGAAGCCCATTACAAAACAATTACACAATACAAATTCAAAGGAACAAAAACTATGCTACTGGTTTTTTTCTTGGACGTTCTTGATACGGTCCACTGCTGCAGAGAAATCACATGCCCAAATCTTGCTTTAATTTGTTGCTGCTGGATAACTTGGGTCATTCTAGCTTCTGGATAATCCTACAATCATACATGCCTAAAACGGTTGTGAGTATTCACTTAGTTAAAACAGATTGCAAAAGAAGATATATGGCAGGTAGTAAGAACTTCCCTTTCTCTTGGCTGCACAAGCTTTCCAAGCTTTTCAATCCTAGTCAAATCCAATCTTGAGTTCTCAAACTGATTCAATATCATTGCAGAAATAATTCACACCAATTCAGTAGATCATGCAATCCACCAATTACAAGCCATACCAACAATTTAAGCAAAACATAAGCTATTTTAGGATAACAAAAACTCCCTTCAATTCAATACTCCCAAGGGAAAAGTTTCTGCTACTGCATGCAATTTAAACTCCTGCTCAAGCTAAACTTTTGCTCAAACTAATGATCCCAACAATTCAGTTTTGCACACATAACTCACACCAAAGCTAGCAGCACATACAGTATTATAACTTACAATTTGTGATTAAAAGAAGGAAGACATTCACATTTGTATCAATCAAACAGGACAACATTGGATCTTGACCCTTCCAATGATCACATCAAATAAAGAATAACTTTTTCATGCAATGATAACTGGATGCACAAAAATGATCAAACAATAACGTTACTCTACTCAAGAACACTAGATTAAGCTGATCAGATCAATGGACAAAAAATGATGTGAAACAATTTAGAAATTGGCAGTTAAAGCAGTGTTGATGTAGAAATGAAAAACCTGAAACTCAATCAGAACAGTGTTGGTAAATTCCTATCTCATCTAACAAGTTCAACTAGATCTTAGCAAATCAAATTTAGCTTTCATATTAAGATATTAACAATGATTTCAGTCAGTAATTGAAAGATAAAGAGTAATTGCAAGAACAATTTAAACAATCTAATTCAGAATTTACAAACACAAGAATGTTGTATTCGTGATTATGGTAAAATCATATTTATCTCTTGATAATGGTTGTATACCAGATTAACCAATTTCATTTTCCTGCATAAGTAAATAGTCAACAAGCAGTTAGATGAACAATGAATTCTTTCTCTCAAATTTGCTAAGGAAATTAAGCTAAGCCAGCCTCACAAAACTCACAACACTCAATGCTTCTTTTAAAAATTTAAAGCGCACAAAATGGAAAGGTATGGAAGGGAGATTCTCCCTTGGCAGTACAAGGCTGGAGAATCTTTCAGACCACCACCACGTAAGATGCTACCAAGCACACATACCTTTCTTTCAAATTCTAGAAACCAGAGTGTAACAACTTCTCAAACAAACAAAGGATAGGCAAGCAAAAGTGATATGCAGAACAGAATAGGACAACCACTCACAGTCAAGCACCAGACAATGAAACTGACAGCAGAGCAGAGCAACTGACTCAAGATCAACTCTAGACCAAATTACGAAAACAAATAAAAGCTTCAATTAAGATCAACTTAACAAAACTCACATGCATGGAGATAAAACTAAGACAACCAACAATTGACAAACAAGAAACAAAGCTATTTAATAAAGGTAAGCACAACAAATAGAACCTAAGGATTAGAACTAGAACAAATTTTAAAAGCAATAAAAAATACCTAAGTTGAACCAATATAGAACAGATTTGATTTATAAATTTGCATACCAAACTGTTTGACATTGTACCTCAGAGAAAATTGTTTTATTTTTCATATTTGATGTTCTGAATTAGAGGCAGCTATAGTGAATTGCACTAAGTCCTTCAACTTTATTTTTTCTCTTTTTTTATGACTTGTAACAATAGGATTAATCCTTAAATGCTTCAAATGTGATTGACTTATAGCTCTTGCTACAATCCACAATAGACTAAGATCAATGCAGTTTACAAATCAGCACTTTACTTGCATCAGATTAATGGTTCAACTTAATAAAAAAAAACAGAGTTGGTTTCATTGATAACTTTTGCTTCTAGCATCAAATGAATATCTAAGCATAACAGTGTCTTAAAATTTGAGAATTACTATTGCTAAGTGTTAAGTCCCTAGCAAGTGTACCAGATCGTTATCAAGTAATATAAACGGGTAATTCTGAGTATCGTTTTCCCAAAGGACTCTTAGGCCTTAACTTTCATGTAACCTAATCGCGAAAGACTTGAGAAGAGAATAAATTTTGTGGTTATATGCAAAGAAAAAAAATAAATATGCAATGCAGTTGATTCAATTGGTTTTGAGAAACTATGAATGAATGGTGTTGTTGGGGTTTACAATTTCATCTTATCCACTCTCATATATCTACTCTTCTTATTTACTTCACTTATTTATCTAATTGCCATGCACAGTTTCTTATTTACCCTTAACCCAATCCCTTGGTGAAAAGAGCCTATTATTAATTACTGGCTTGCTATCCCTAGCCTCCCTAGTAACCAATAATGCAATGCGATCGGAAGCAAGTACAATTGACCGTCCTACCCCTATCCCTAAGCGATATTGGCATAATCAAGGAATTTCACACCAATTCATGACATTACCGTTCATGAGTGCATATTTATGCCCACATTTATGCTTTAAAATTAAATTTTTTTGATGAAATTCATGTTCTTAAATGGTTGATTTTAAGTGAATTTGTGATTATTGAAATTATTGGGTTTGAGAATTAAAGAGACGGAAAAAGTGATTCTTGGATGTCATAATGTTTGTTGATGCAGCTGAAATTAGAGTTTAATTGATTGAAAGCTTAAAGAAAAGTGGTACAAATTGCAATTTAAGGCCCAACAAATTTTTTTTGGAAAATAATATTCAAATAGGCCAAACAGGCAGTCTTTCCACTTGCACCCCTGTGTTTACAATGATACACATCTCTTTTCTAAACCAGGCCCAANTGGAAAATAATATTCAAATAGGCCAAACAGGCAGTCTTTCCACTTGCACCCCTGTGTTTACAATGATACACATCTCTTTTCTAAACCAGGCCCAACAAATAGGCCCAGACAGTAAGCTTTTCCACCTACAATCCTGAAGTTTCCTATTCCTACCCCTCCTAAATCAGACTCCATCAAATGTTGCAACGTGTCGCCAATCCACCACACACAGATTCAGCCAATGACTTGCTGCCACATCACCATCCCTTCCACATCATCATCTCCTTCAACCCTTCTCCAGAAACCTAATCCTCCTCTGCACCGCCGCACACTCTGCCACCACTCAACCTTACATGAGCCGCCACTACTGAAACGCCAAGGTCTCGCCGTCAGTCGCCCAACACCATTGCATAGCAACCACCTTCATCTTCTTTGCGCTGCCACCAATTGCAAAACCTAGAAGCGAGTTCTCAACAGAAATCGCAAAACGTGAATCGCATCAGCCCCAAAATTGCGATTCCTTCGTCCTCCACCACCAAGCGTGATTCGATCTCCTTCCAAACNTGCATCAAAGCCAGATCTGCAAGCAAAGCAGAACCCAAATTCAAGATCAATCGGGAATCGCACACCATTGAAGCCGCTACCCATGCCATGTTCATCCTTCTTCAGAGATTACGAACCTACAAGAAGCAAAGAACCAGAAACAGATTCCCAAGCACGACCTCCTTGTCATCGTGAGCCTTCATGGCTGCTGCGACGCCAACATTACGAGAGTCGCTGCAAGCCCTCCGTTACTTTCCTCCATTCGCGACCTGCAAGCAAAAATTGGCAAACCAGAAACAACCACAAACCCTAACAGGAAGAAGCCTCCGCGAGACCATTTCGCCATCACGGCAACAACTAGCTTCTCCTTTGAAAGGAATTTCTTTCCTTCACGATGCAACGTTGAGCAAATTTCTCAATTCACAGAAACCCTAATTTTTGGTTGGGGGAAGGGTTGCCACGTGGCGGGCTCTCATTGGACGGTCCTTTCTAGTTAAAGCTGGTCAAACATGTCTTCTCTAGTCAAAGTCTGGTCAACTAAGGGGCTCTTTCGCAATTCTGAATAATTCTTAGGAGCTGAAGTGCAGATAAAGGAAATTTCAGGGTTGTTATGTAATTTTGGAAAATTCAGAAAAGCTAAAAGATAAAATTCAGTTGTT
>NW_014543998.1:227767-230875 GCF_000741045.1 Vigna radiata var. radiata | reverse complement strand
AAGTATTTTCCAGCATCCAGAATATCTGCCATCCGTAGGGAAATTCAAGATATAAGACAGAGAGACAGAGAGAATCTCAGTGAATATTGGGAAAGATTCAAGAAGTTATGTGCTTCATGCCCTCATCTTCAAATGACAGACTTCATTCTATGCTTTTATGAAGGCTTAAGTCCAACTGATAGGTCATGGGCAGATGCAGCAAACGGAGGATCTTTCTTAGACAGGTCACCAGAAGATGGGATAGATCTAATAGAACGGAAGGCAGTAGATAATCAACAATATGGAATAAAAGAAAATTCAGTGACTTTGTTGAAAGGAGTTAATGAAATTGAAAACGGTGCAGTTGATGGAAGGAGGATAGATGAAAGATTGAACAATTTAGAAAGCAAACTCAACAAGATTGCAAGTTTGTTTGAAACCTTTACTCCACAAATTCCTAAGAAGTGTGGAATTTGCATTTCAACTAATCACTACACTGATGAATGTCCTAGCTTGATGGAAACTACTGCGGAAAACCCATCTCAAGTTTTTGCTGCAAACATGATTGGAGGAAACAGACCATATCAGAATTATCATGATTCATCCTTAAATAGGTATCAGCAGAACTGACAACCTTATGTTCCACCTCAACAAAGGCATCAACTTCAGCCTGAAATGTCACTGCAAGATTTCATGAAAAAAATGCTTGAGCAAAATTCATAGATCAAGAAATCAATTGTAGATTTGACTCAGAGGGTGGAAAAGTTAGAGGCTAAGGAGTTAAATAAGCTGCCTGCACAAACAGTGATCAACCCGCAAAATGTAAGTGTTATTACTTTAAGAACAGGTAAGCAAGTACAAGGCCTTGAAGGAGTCCAAGAGGATGAAGATAAGAAGAAAGAAGAAGAACAAGTTGATGACAATGGAGGACCAAATGAACCATCACCTGAGACTACCACTGAAAAATCTAGGTTAGTACCTTCTAACTCTTCTTCTAAAAATTCTTCTTCATCTTATTCTCCACCTCCTCCATATCCCAATCGGTTGAAGCCTAGAAACAAAAAAATGGAGGAGTTAGACCAAGTGATCTTGAATACTTTCAAAAAGGTGGAGATCAACATTCCCTTACTAGACGTTGTTAAGCAAATCCCTAAATACGCCAAGTTTTTGAAAGAAATTTGCACAAATAGAAGGCGGTTTAGGGATAATGAGGTTGTGAATTTGGGAAGAAATGTGTCAAGCTTGATTAAGAAACATATTGAAATACCACGAAAATGCAAGGATCCATGTATGTTTTCTATTCCTTGTGTTATTTGGAATTCAAAGTTTGACAATGCCATGCTAGATTTAGGGGCTTCGATTAATGTAATGCCTTTATCAGTGTTTACTTCTCTATCTTTGGGACCTCTTAAGACTACTGGTGTGGTCATTCAACTTGCCAACCGTAGCACAGTTAACCCTGCAGGTGTGCTTGAGGACGTGCTTGTCCAAGTAGACAAGTTAATTTTTCCTGCAAATTTAACAATATGCATAGTTTAAGTGTAGGGGTGTGGGGAAACAATTTGATTTGTTCCCTATTTCATTTTTTTTCTTCTTTTCTTCTTTTCTTTCTTTAATAAGTATTTGCAATGAATTTGAGAGTCTGAATCAGTAACTGGATGATCATATATAAAAAAAAGTCATGTTGATCTGAATGAATTACTTTTATGATTTGCTGATTAAGTTGAATTGAGAATTCCCTGATTAAATATTTTGTGAAAGAAATTTGAACCATGTGTGTTTTGAGCCTAATGATAAGCATGGACCATCATTGCCATTCCTATTTTTCTTGAGTGATTTGCCCATGTTTTGATGATAGTCTAATATTTAGCTTGATTCTGTGTTGTGCAACTGAGGTGAATATGCATGATTTGATATGATTGAGGCCTTTCTTGTTTTAGCTACTTGGCCAAATAAACTTACCTTAACATTAATCCATTGGAAACCCCTTTGAGCCTTAAGACTATTTTTCTTGTTTCTAGCAATTTCCAAATGAAAAAATGAAGGAAAATCATATGTTCCTCACCTTAGGAAAGAAGAAGGAGTAATGGATTGTGTTATAAGTAAGTGATGAATAAGTGTGTGGGTGAGTGTCTCACCACAAAATAAAAAAATGGAAGGCAAAAAGGAAGATGAAAAGTTGAAGTTTTGAAAAAAAAAATGCTGAAAAAAAAGAAAAAAAAAAGAGAAAAAAAAAATCTTCCTAAAAAAAAGTTGTTTTTGAAATTAAGTACCATTGCTCTTTCTATATCAATTTCAAAAACCAAAAATTTCAAAAATAAAAAAAGAAAAAAAAAATCCTACCTTTGCCTTGGCCTCAATATAACCTTTAAAAAAGCCCTCATGATCAATAATTGCATGTTTTCTAAAAGTATGTGAATGTTAGATTCTTGATAAATACCAAGGGTGTTTATTTACATGGTATTTTGAGTGTAAACACAAGCCAAAAACACTTAAGAGATTTGGAGAGAAATAGATACATATTTTGACTTGAGTGTTATCTTTCATATTTGATTTTCTTGGGAATTCAAAAAGTTTAACTCATGTGTGAAGAATAAAGTGGTATCATTTACATGTCCATGACAAAGTGATATTTTGATGTTTGATCTATATCCGGTGATGTTCATTCTTTTGATCCAAAAGCAAATATGGAATAAAATGGCCCAAAACAAAGTTTTGAAATTAATCAATTTTGCCCAGGATTACAAAAGGATAAGTGTGGAGGTGTGATGAGTGCATATTTATGTCCACATTTATGCTTTAAAATTAAATTTTTTTGATGAAATTCGTGTTCTTAAATGGTTGATTTTAAGTGAATTTGTGATGGTTGGAATTATTGGGTTTGAAAATTAAAGAGACGGAAAAAATGAATTTTAGTGCATAAATTATTCTTGGATGTCATAATGTTTGTTGATGCAGCTGAAATTAGAGTTTAATTGATTGAAAGCTTAGAGAAAAGTGGTACAAATTGCAATTTAAGACCCAACAAATTTTGTTTGGAAAATAATATTCAAATAGGCCAAACAGGCAGTCTTTCCACTTGCACCCCTGTGTTTACAATGATACACATCTCTTTTCTAAACCAGGCCC
>NW_014543998.1:217194-219382 GCF_000741045.1 Vigna radiata var. radiata | reverse complement strand
AACGGTCTTGATCATGTGACACATACACGTAATTCAATCAATCACAGAAACTCAGGCAAAATCATTTATGCTTCCAGTAGATAGAAAATATATCAATAAGAACTCTGGAGCTCAAAAACCTCACACAAGCTTATTCCAATCATTCAATCAAATACCCTGCTTAACCTCATAATCACAATCACAAAACCGCAATGCATCTGTTCACACAACTTGTGAACCAACACCTGTATATCAGCATATTGTGCAATCTCAACTTCATCAATATCAAAGCATCATCAAGCAATACCCATCATGCAAAAATATCAATATCAAACCACTGCATCAGATATAGTGTCCAACCAAGTACATCAATACCTATTCTAAAAACAGAAGCAAATAAAACATAATTTAAAAAGATAAGTTTAGAAAATTGGGTTGCCTCCTAGGTAGCGCTTGTTTAACGTCACGAGCCTGACCCAAACCTTTCTAGCACCCATTAGTAGGTGCAAAACTTACCGTCACCCATCAGTAGGTGTACCTTCCTGTATCCTTCAGTAGATACCTAAATCTTCTAGCATCCCTCAGTAGATACTATCCCAGTAGCATTCATCAGAAAACGCCATTAGTGACATCCATCAGTAAATGTCTAACCATATAGCATCCATCAGTAGATGTTATCATTACTGCCATCAGAAGCAACGCATAACCCAAAAAATAAAATCAAATAAAATAAAATCAAATAAAATCAAATCAATTAAAATCAAATAAAATAAAATCAAATCAAATCAAATCAAATAAAATTAAATCAAATAAAATCAAAATGAAATTAAAGATAAAAAATTCAGAAGCTGGGTTGTCTCCCAGCAAGCGCTCTTTTAACGTCATTAGCTTGACCCGATAAAGCCCAAACACCCATCAGTAGGTGTTGATATTTTCTGTTGGCGTTCTTCCTTCCTCCATGACACCAACAACATCTCGAGACTTTTCTTGTCACCAACTCTAAGGATCCTACATCTTCAGAATTTTGTTTGCTTTGATAGTCTTGACAACCCATAACCTATTCTTGAATTTCACTGATATGCCAGGTTTGGGTTTGTCACTTTTCACATCAGGGTGTTGATGAACCAATTCTCCTTTCTTATCTGCCTCCTGATGATCTTGTGCTCCTAGTACCAAAAATTTTATCCTGCATACACTAAAGAACACTGCACTAGAACAAAGAATTAGGCCAAAAAAAAAACAAAAACAGTAAAAAATATATATATTTTTTTTGTTTTCGTTTTTTGTTTTTTGTTTTTTGAAACAAAGAAAAAAAAATAAAACCAGAAAGATAAAAGGATAGAAAGAAAGGGGTAGAAAGATAGAAAGTCTAATCAGTTAAGAATCACACACATAGAATAGTTCTACCATGAGTCCCCAGCAACGGGGCCAAAAACTTGTTAACAAATTGGCAAGCGTACCAAATCGTTTCAAGTAATAATAAATGGTAAGTCCAAGTATCGTTTTCCGAAGAGACTCAGGACGCTAAACTGTTGTGCTTTTGCTTAACCAATCAAGACTATAAGAACAAAATACTTTTATGGTTTTTGAATGTAAAGTGTGGAAAAATAAACATGAATGCAATTTGATCAATTGAGGTTAAACACAAAAGTGGATGGATGATGTTGATTAGATGAGATGGATTTGTTGCTAGGGTTCAGATTTCACCCAATCACTCTCACATATTTCCTTTTCTTATTTGTTTTGCTTTGTTATCTAATTGTCATGCAAACTTTCTTAGTCTACCCTTAACCCGATCCCTCGGCGAAAAGAGCCTATTATTAGTTACTGGCTTGCTATCCCTAGCCTCCCCTAGTAATTAACAACGCATTAAGAACAGAAGCAAAAACAATTGATCATCCTACCCCTCTATCCCTAGGTGGTATTGCTTAATCAAGGAATTTCCCCCAGTTCATGACAGTATTGTACGTTCCCGTATCAATAAAGACAAACAACAATTATCGAATGAGTTAAATGATAAAAGCTTTAAGCGTAGAAGAGAAACCCAACAATTGATAATCAAAACATATGACAAGCATATAAATAAATAAGAAATTCGATATATGAGAGTTTTAAGGTTACATCTTTCCCCAGCAACAAATAAGATTAGTTCTCCATCGTCATGGAGAAACTAGGTGAATAATGGAATGAAAGAGATACAAACCCTAAA
>NW_014543998.1:209255-215779 GCF_000741045.1 Vigna radiata var. radiata | reverse complement strand
TTTACTATCAATTGAGAATGTACTTTGGTTGGTAGTAATAATTTCAACTATAATCAATTAGAATTTACTTTGATTGGTTAGCTTTTAATTTGGTTAGGATATTTAAGAATAGACATGATTAAACACAATAAAATTGATTGGGAATGTATTATGGTTGAATTTATTGTGAATAATCTAGAAAGGTCTTGCATTTGATTGAGAATGTACTTTGATTAACTGCATGACCGCCCTCAAATTAATTAAGAATGTACTTTGATTAATTTGAAACTTAAACATTAATCAATTGAACAATTATCTGAGAATAACCAATGATGAATCTATTTTGGAAAAGCAGTGGAATTAGCCTGTTTCTTCATAATTGTTTTTAAGTTTTCTCTTCGTTCTACAACATTCTGCAAACATTCTCACTTTTACTCATAAGCATTGCATAGATTTCATAAGAGTCAGATATTCGAAAGCAATTCCGTGTTCGTTGGGAGACGACTTAGGATTACTTTAACCCTATCTACTTTCTTGAATACTATTAGGCAATACTGAAGTTGCCTTGAAAAGTAGTATTAATATGATAGCTTCAACGACAGCTTATCAACCGTACGTCCACATATCGATAAAGACAAACATCTTTTACTGAATGAGTTAAACAATAAATGCATTGAGAACGAATGAGAACCCAACAACTGATAAATGAGTATATGACAAACATATGAAATAAGTAAGAATTTGAATATATGAGAGTTTCAAAAGATTACATTGTTCCCCAACAACAAAGGGTTTAGCTCACCATAATCATGGTGAAACTAGATGAAAATAATGAAAGAATGGAAGAAATAACCCTAAACTTGGTTGAATGGATCCTAAGCATCCAAGGAACCTCCTCCAAGCTGTGGAATAACTCTGGACGTTTCTCTCTGCCAAAAGAATTCCCTTCTAATTCGCACTGGGGCTATATATAAGCCCAAAAAGATAACAGATAGATTACAGAAAGATTAATAGAATCTAGCTAAAAAAAACAGACAACCGCCCATGCGCCTAAATTAACCGCTCAGTGGTTTCCCTCTAATCGCTCTAAGCGCTCAGCGGACCATTCTGGCACTCAGCAGCTTGCTTGACCCTTCTTTTCATCATTTTCTCCTTCTTTCACGGGTCTAAGTCCACCTTACTTCACTTCCATCTTTAATTCATCTAAAAACCCTTCAAAACAATGCAAAACAAGCATAATATCTCTAAAACCAACTTTTGACTCTCAAGAGACTCAACTAAGTGTTTTACTTGATTTGACGCTCATTCTAAGCCACAAAGGGTGTGTTTTACTATCAAATTTAAGCATGAAAATAACGGTTTTTAGACCGTTATCACAACCCCAAACTTAGAACTTTGTTTGTCCTTAAGCAAACAAGACAAAACTTGGCTTTCCACTTCTTCATCAAATAATTCACACTTTTCAAAACTCCTTTTTCTCATGACAAGCTATTATACAATTTCAAATTTCAGTGGAATCCTACAAAGATGCATGCATGCTTTCAATCCAGCTTAATTCACATATTCAATCTTTTTCCAACAGATGTTTCATTCATGAATGATTAATCAACTAAACATAGTTGTAAACATAGATTTAAAATTCTCACTAAGCAAGTGTTTCACTCAATCACTCAAGTGTTTAGGAGGTCACTCTACTCTCTACTGTTCAAATGTCACATAAAACAATATTGTCATTCATCTAAAAAAACCAACATCTTTACATGCACATGTCATCACACGGACTTTTTCCAAGGCTTGTATTGTGGCTGGGTTATCAAGAAAATTGGTTTTTCTGGAATACAAAGTCCTTCAGTTAAGAGAGTTTAAATCATTATTCAAAGTTCAAGTATACTCTCTTTTTAACCAATCTCACTTATTCCCAACTTTTTCCCTTTTTCATTTTTCATTGAGTTCTTCTTTACATGCTTTTTCTCCTTTCTTATTTTCTTTTCCTTTTCACATGCATTTTTCTTTTTCATCTTTTGAACTCAATGCTTTACTTTTTCTTTTGCCTTTCACTTTCCCCATTCAACCCCAAACTTGAACCTTTTCAACACATATACTTATTCTCAACCCTAACTCAAGGTAAATCAATTCAAACAAGGGTTTTTATACTGTTTAAGGTCGAGGTTAAGAAAGGGCATATCATTTAAAATTCTTTAGGTGAAAATTTGGCTAAGTAAGGGCTTTCCAAGCATCGCCTTGATCATATGACATAAACATGCAATTAAATCAATTATCGAGATTAAGTCAATACCATTCATGATTCCTTGTAAACAGTGCACACAAAAATAAAACTCTGAAGCTCAATACCTCACATAATCATGCTTTCTCACTTCTCACATGAATCCTGCTTAGCATCAAAATCACAATCATGAATCACTTACTCATATGTTCACATAGCTAGTGAACCATCAACCAATATATCAACATTCACACATTCTCAATCATCATCCACAATCAATCATCAATAGCAAACAACTCGTCATGCAATAAACCTGAACAATTATCCAAATGAGTGTACAAGCCAAGCATAGACTCAAACATAAAATCAACCTATACCATTAATTCAAAGTACAGAGAAAAAAAGAAAAAAGAAAAATCCCTGTCCAATGCTGGCATCCATCAGTAGATGCCATCAGCAAAGATCCTCATCTGAGTCATCATCCTCCTCCTCCTGGGCATCCTCAAAATCTTCATCCTCCTGGTCATCATCCTGTCCTCCTGAAGTCCCAGCAGCTCCAGACCCACTACCATGTGCCTGTCCCCGAGGCCAAGCCATCACACTACGAAACTCATCCATAGTCCACCTGTGCACTGGTGGCTGGTCATAAAGTCCTATGATCATCTCGGCAGTGGTCTCCTGCCCTCTGCAAAGGGACTCCATCCTCGCCTCCATCACTGACATGTACATGTCTCTCATCTGGAATGGCTTAGGCTGTTGTGCCGGTGCATCTGCAGGCTCATCCACCTGTTGTGCTACTGCCCTCCTAGGACGTCTCCTAGGGAGTGCTCCAGCTAGCTCGTCACCTCTACAATACTGATGAAAATAAGAGGCATCAATGACTCTCCTCGGTCTCTCAAAGGGTGGAACTAAAGTGTCCACTCCTGCATGCTAACACAAATATGTAATTAGGGACGGATGTCCCAGTGGCGTCCTACTGCTCACGATGTTGGCACAATTCAAAATTTCACTGGTAATGATCTTACCAACATTCACGTCCATTTGCCTCAACATACAGTAAATAACCAGAATCCGATGTAAAATGATGTCGGAAACATGATAACATGGCTGGATGTTGGCATGAGTAAATGCCATCCAATATTTAGCTAGGGGAGTTAAATCTGCCCTAAGGATGTTCACCGGTGCTCCATTCGGCTTTCTCTGAAAATGCCTCCCAGGGATACACATTATGCGCTCAATGTCCTCATAATCCTTGGCCTCCCCCAGTATAGCAGCATACCTGCACTGCTCTCTTGGCCACTCAGTCCTTAGAAAAGCGTTGATGGTATCAGGATCATAGCTGATCAAGTGCCCGCATACATAGCTCATGTACCTCCCTACAGCCACTCCTCCTCTAGGCAAGGCATTAGCTTAAAATTCATTTACCAACTCAATACTGGTTGATGCTGGATAAGTCGTCAGTCTCTCCCATCCTCGCCTTTCAATCTCTAAACCAAACTCTGGAGTAGAGTCCGGGATGTACATGGATTTTCTTTCCATCAGCAACCGCCTTTCTTGGACTATAGCAAAATGTTCTTCATGCTTCCTTGAAAGGAACCTTGAAGAATAGTATCTCCTAGGTCTGTCTGGTTCCTTCCTTTTGTTGCCCATTGTCTTAACTACTTTTGAGGTAGACATTCCTGCATAAATCAAACTCATCAAACAAAATTCACAGAAACATCATTACAGGTTAGTGCATCATCATATCATACAATTCTTTAAGGAAAAATAGGGCTCCTGAATACACAAACATCCAAAAATTTCAACATTTAGGCAAAACAGCTGTAGACCGCTCAGCGTCCATAAAGACCGCCCAGGCGCTTTGCCTCAAGCCGCACCACCGCACAGCGCCAAAACAGTCCGCTCAGCGGTGACGGCTAGGGTTTTTTCAAAATCATTCCCTGAATGATTCTAATCTCCACTCTTTTGCTAATTTAATCAATCCAAACCATAATCATGCAATTCAATCGGTTCAAACAGTTCCTATTCTATCAATTCATGGATAGAAATCAAAAGCCCTAATTTACCATGTTCGTAAGCATGTTCATCAACAAATCCCCAAATTAGAAACCCCAAACATGAATTTGCATACTTACTTGAGTGAAGATTATGAATGCTTACAGAAAAATTGCTTAATTGATGATGGATGTCCTCTGCAATGCAAGTCTCTCAACCAAAAACCCCAAAACTTATCAAAGCAATGGTAGAAAATTGAATTTTTGGTGAGTGGGTGAAGAGAAAGTGAGGAAATCTCTCTAAAAAGCTCTTGAAAGTGAAAGGAGAGTGCTAGGGCTTAGGGAGACCGCTCAGGCGAAATGCAAAGAAGGGTTTCGAAGTGAAAAATGTGAAAAACCGCTCAGCTTTTAAGCAAAGCCGAGACACTCAGCGCCGCAACCGCTCAGCGGTAAAATGGACTGCGCCTATTTTCACTTCTTCTTTTGCTTTCTTTTGAGTAATCTTTCCTTCTAGCACTCAATTTCAACCTTCACTTTTTAAAATATATCTTTCCCCTCTCAGATGAAAAAGTTAAAAATGCAATGCACTTAACACAGGATTAAAAACAAAACAATCAACTGGGTTGCCTCCTAGGTAGCGCTTGTTTAATGTCACGAGCCTGACCCAAACCTGTTTAGCAGTCTTCAGTAAGTGCTTATCCTTCCAACAGCCTTCAGTAGTGTACTTACCTTGTATCCTTCAGTAGATACATAAAAATTTAGCATCCCTCAGTAGATGCTACCAAAAAAAAATGTTCAAAAGTACAAAAATCAAATACCCTAAAACTACAAATGTTTATACAAAGCGGGATTTAGATAAAATCAATTCATTCCATCCCGGTTGGGATCTTCATCAACCCAACTCATTAGTTGCTTTCTATCCACTCTCTTTATGGCTCTTGTGAATGGTTTCCTGATTTCCAGCTTGCCATCTTCCCGATTCTTAATAACAAGCCACTTCTTATTCTTAAATCTCACTTGTGCTCCTATAAGAAGTGGTGTATATTCAATGTGGATAGTGCCTCCTTTGTCAACCTCCTCATCTTCAGGTACTTGCAAAACATTACAACTATTAGAATTGGTACCTGTTGTGTTGTCCTTTAGTGCAACTTCTCTTCTTGACTTCTTATGTCTGGCCTCTTTTTAATTCTAGTACTTTTCTCTTTAGAGCCAGTATAAAAGAGTACATTCTCTTTATCTCTATCATGATCCTTGCATCATGGACACTAATAGACATCTTGGATGTTGCCATGAAAGGTCTTCCAAGAATTACTGGAATTCTTTCCTCATCTTCCATGTTCATGATGATAAAATCGGCTCAGAATTCTAATTGCTCCACCCGAACAACCACATTTTCCATCATACCAAATGGTGTTTTAACTGAACCATCCGCCATTGTCACTGTGAGATTAGATGGCTTTAATGTTAGCCCTCCAATTTTCTTAAACAAACGCATAGGCATCATGTTAATGCTAGATCCCGAATCTATCATTGCTTCCCTTATATCAACCTCATTGATCATACATGCCAAATTCAAGTAACCTGGATCTTTTACTTTAAGCGGATAATTCTTCGGAGGTTGAATCTCCAATTCCTGCTCATCATCATCTTCATCTAAATCTATCATATCTCCAAAATAAAATTTCATTCTTGCAGGAATCTGTTTAATAATTGAAGGCATAATAGTCATTTGATTATAAATTTCTCTCTTCTGCTTATTATGACTATCTCGTGCTTCCTCTTCTTCTTTTTCTCCACTGTTGCTGCTACTCTCAATGGCTTCACCTCCCTCCTTTTGATCACTGCTTCCAATCTCTACAACTTCCCTGTCAGCCCTTCCTCCATCACTTGTCACCACAACTTTGCATTCTTCTTTAGGGTTAACATCAGTATTAGACCTAAACTGGTTCTTTTCAGTGGTTTCTACTCTTTTTGACAGCTGTCCAATTTGCATTTCTAATGACCTAACAATAGCTTGATCACTTGCTCAATTGGACTCATAGACTTTCATGAATGTATCAAATTTTTCACTCATATTTTTGACAAACTCTGTCAAATGTGAAACTTGTTGCCACATAGTTAAAGGTTGTTGCTGCCTGAAGCCTCCTTGTTGCCCTGATGGGTTATTCTGTTGTTGGCCAATACTTGGATGATTCTTCCAACGTTGGCTAGGATTGCCTTGGTTGAAATTCCCTTGTCTATACTGGTATTGGTTCCCCATATAGTTAGCTTCCTGCTGCATCTCCTCAGGTATAGCACATTGACCATTAATATGGTCTCCACCACAA
>NW_014543998.1:206562-209025 GCF_000741045.1 Vigna radiata var. radiata | reverse complement strand
CCAAGCCTAGTTTCCATACTGGCCCACTAAGCCCAGTTTTACCCGGCCCCCAAGTCCAGTTTTGGCCCTTTGCTTGGCATTGGTCCTTTAGCATCGCGACTTAAATCATTTTCGTTCGTCTTCTTTCATAATTGGAACCCAGACAAAATTAGTGTTTCTATCTTTACTTAACTTTTACTCAGATAATACGAAAATATCACATTTTCATATTATCCAGTAAAATTTAAGTAAAGAGGGGCAGCTGTCAACACCCAATTTCGTCNGGGTGATTAATAATAAGACGTTTTTATTTTTGTTTTATTTTATTATTATTTTCATTTTATTTTATTTTTACTTATTTTTAGTTTTTGTTTTATCTTATTTGATTTTATTTTTATATTCTTTTGGAAAAAAGAGAGGAAAAGAAAAAAAAGAAGAAAAAAAAGAAGAAGAAAAGAAAAGGAAAAAGAAATAATAAAAAAGAAAAAGAAAAAGAATAACAAAAATAAAAAAAAAAGAATGAAAAAAAAAGAGAAAAAGGAAAAAAAAAAGAAAAAAGAAAGAAAGAAAAAAAAACGTGTCAAAAGATGACGCGTGTACTGGTGGAGAAAGTGGAGGTGCCAAGGAATCGGTTTTGGGAGGGGCAAGAGAGAGAAGAAGGAGGTGGTTAGGGAAGATTTTTCGAATTGTGGGGAAGGAGAGGCAGAATAGTGTGAGAGGAGATATTATTTTGGCAGAGGATTTTTCTGAGATTGAGGAGGAATTTGGAGAAACAGAGAGAGCAGAGCTAGAGGAATCAAGTGAAAGGCATTGTTGAAGACTCGCCGGTAGCCAATCGCACAGTAACTCAACGGAGTTTTAAAGGTAAGCATCGTTATTATAACAAGACTGGAGATTATATGTTCTTTTGGTTTACTGCTGAGCTTTGTANGCACCATGATCAACTGTGATAATCTTCCTTCGTTTTTGTTGGTTATCAATACCAATCTTGGTTCCATTTACATCATTCTTCATCTTATTTCCCTGGAATTACAATGTCAAAAGCTGTACATCCCAAACAACGTCTGAGCCAATCAACAATCCAAAATAACCATAGCAAGCAAACTAACTCGTCCCTGCTCTGTGACCTGAGGTCGAAGGTTGAGCAGCACCTGAAACACATTAAAAAGAAAAAAAAAAAGAAAAAGAGACCCAACACAACCATTTTCATCATCTACGTACCCTCCTCTCAATGCTACTATACCAGCTTTTCTCAAAAAAGTCGAAACCCACCAGCAACCATTCATTCACTACCCTATAACCAAAACACAAAAAAATTCCAAGCAACAGAAACCTAATCTTTTGATTTTCTCTTTCACCAATCCATCGTTGTTCTTCATCAAACCGCTTTCCTTATTCCAATTCATCAACATCATCCATTCATTAAGCCAGATACTCACACGCAGCCAAGTAGAAATTCGTGTTTCGGTTAAAAAGGTAAATACACAGTAGTGGGCAGTTTGAGTGAACGGGGATCTTGGGTGGTGGTGACGATGGTGGAGATTGATCTGTGGCGTGCTTGCGGTTTCGCTGGAATTGTACTCTCCCTGTATAGGAAACCGTGAGCAACGAGAGTTCAAAAAGGAGGGAGGTTCCGATGATTCGGATGGGGACTATGTGGTTTCANTGATGGCAGAAAGGGGTTAGGCGGTGTTCGACGGTGAAAAGGAGGTCACCGCCATCGTGGACGGCGGAGGTGATTGGTCCGGTTGACGGAACCAGGCGACGCGATTCTGAACTTAGCGGCGCTGCCGTGGTTGTGACTCGCGGTGACCGGAGACGGTGGTTACCGGCAGTGCGCGACGAAGACGCTGTGTGAGGAGAAGAGGTGGCTTCGCGTGCTAGGTGACGGTCGGCGTCACGGTGGCTGTCGCTTGGTCGTTTGGCCGGCGGAGGATGGATGCTTTGCTCTGGGGAGAGAAGCAGAGACTGGGTTTGGGTTCTCTCAGAATGAGAACGGTCATGAGGGTTTAGGGGGTAAAAAAAACCCTAGTTTCCTAATTAGAGGCTTGGGCCTTTATTGACACAGGGATTGGCTAGCTGCAGCCCCCCTTTCTGCTAAGTTGCACCCCTCCTCCTTTGAACCAGGGAATTGGCTAGCTGCAGCCCCTTTTCTTCTAAGCCGCACCCCTTCCATTTGGGCTGAAACCAATTTACATTGGGCAAACAAAAATGATGGTTGGGCCTATTTCGATCCTACACCCCTATTTTTACTATTTTTCACCTTACTATTAGTCAACCAGACCCAAGTCAAGTCAAATAATTTATTTTTATTTTTATTTTTTATTATTTTGGCTCCAAACTTTTATTTAATAATTTACTTATTTTATATTTGATCCATTGTTATACAAATAAATTCAAAATCGATAAAAATATTTTGAAAAGGTTTAAGCACACGTGCGACCGCTCGCGTAGGCCTTGTGCTGACAACCTTTTCCCTTTTCT
>NW_014543998.1:203516-204872 GCF_000741045.1 Vigna radiata var. radiata | reverse complement strand
CGACTTCCGAACCCATCTCTGGTTTTCACAGATCTTGTCTTATCTTTTTATGGTTTTTCCGTAGTTTTCCAGAATAAACTATGGTGGCGACTCCAAAAACAAAAAAATATTTTTCAAATTATTTCTTACTTTTGGATCGTCGTCGTCCCGTCGCGATTTTTCCGGTTGCGACAGCCGCCATACTCTCTATCAAATCATAAGCTTCATCCTCAGTCTTCTGTTTGATATCACCTCTAACTGAGGCGTCTAGCATCATCTTAGACTGCATATTCAGTCCACCCAGGTAGGCAAGAACAATGGTTGTCTTGTCAAATCCGTGAATTGGTGTTTTCCTGAGTAGTCCTTTGAATCGCTTTCATGCTTGACTTAGAGTTTCTTCCATGCCTTGTTTAAATGATGAGATCTCCAGCTTTCCCTGAGTAACTTTGGACTGTGGAAAATATTTGTTGACAAACATTGTAGCCATAACTTCCCATGTAGTAAACGTCCCTTTAGGAAAAGAATTGAGCCATGTCTTACCATTGCCCTCCAATGAGAAAGGAAACAAGCTAAGTCTCACTCTGTCATCTGATACACCGGCCATCTTCACTGTATTGCATATTTCATTGAGCACAATCAAATGATCATAGGGATTCTCATTTGTCAGGCCATGAAACGGTTTGCTTTGCACCAAGTGTATAAGTGCTGGATTCATCACCATGTTGGTTGTTTGATCCGTAGGCATGACTATGCTATTAAAATGGAAAGGGAAAACCGCATTTGATTGGTCTGCAAGAGTGCGTCTTGGAGGAGTTCTTTCAGCCATCTCCTCTGTTCTTCTATCTGGTGAAGGTGATAATAATCTTACGGGGGAAGGAAACAAATCCCTAGATGGGCGTCTGATTCTCCTTCTCCCCCTTTCCGTGCTTAAGCCTTCAAGAAGAGGTGGCGTGTTTTTCTTGCTCCTAGTATGTCCGGGCTCCTACTGCATGCACTAGAAACATAAACCCTACTAGCACTTTTTTATATATTTTTAAAAAAAATAAAAAGATAAAAATATAAAAAGATAAATATATATATGCAATCAAGTCAAACTTAATTAGTTTACATTACTAGATAAGTTAAACCACGAGTCCCCGGCAATGGGGCCAAAAACTTGTTAAGTCCCTGACAAGTGTACCAGATCATTATCAAGTAATATAAACGGGTAAGTCCGAGTATCGTTTTCCCAAAGGACTCTTAGGCCTTTACTTTCATGTAACCTAATCGTGTAAGACTTGAGAAGAGAATAAATTTGGTGGTTATATGCAAAGAACAAAAATAAACATGCAATGCAGTTGATTCAATTGGTTTTGAGAAACTATGAATGAATGGTTT
>NW_014543998.1:198764-202971 GCF_000741045.1 Vigna radiata var. radiata | reverse complement strand
CATATGAAATAAATAAGAATTTGAATATATGAGAGTTTCAAAAGATTACATTGTTCCCAAACAACAAAGGGTTTATCTCACCATAATCATGGTGAAACTAGATGAAAATAATGAAAGAATGGAAGAAATAACCCTAAACTTGGTTGAATGGAGCCTAAGAATCCAAGGAACCTCCTCCAAGGTGTGGAATAGCTCTGGACGTTTCTCTCTGCCAAAAGAATCCCCTTCTAATTCGCATTAGGGCTATATATAAGCCCAAAAAGATAACAGATAGATTATGGAAAGATTTACAGAATCTAGATAAAAAAATAGACAACCGCCCAGGCGCCTAAATTCACTGCTCAGCGGTTTGCCTTGTGCCATTTTGACCACTCAACGGTCAGTTTTGCCGCTGAGCGGTTTCCCTTTAATCGCTCTGAGCGCTCAGCGGACCATTCTGGTGCTCAGCGGCTTGCTTGACCCCTCTTTTCATCATTTTTCTCCTTCTTTCATGGGTCTAAGTCCACCTTACTTCACTTGCATCTTTAATTAATCTAAAAACCCAACAAAACAATGCAAAACAAGCATAATATCTCTAAAACCAACTTTTGACTCTCAAGAGAATCAACTAAGTGTTTTACTTGATTTAAAGCTCATTTTAAGCCACAAAGGATGTGTTTTACTATCAAATTTAAGCATGAAAATAACGGTTTTTAGACCGTTATCACTAAGCTCACTGGTATATCAGAATTTTCATATGCAACTACAACTTTTGAAGCATCCAAAATTCACTATTAACCAAAACTGTAGAAAGTGAGTTTTAATAACAAAACAACAAACAAAATGACTCAAAGATAGCGACTATAAACTGAACTTAGTAAGGAACTAATACTAAGCATAGAATGACACACTTTAAGACATTAACACATACTACAAAGAAAAACTAGTTCGGTGTAGCTGGCCAAATCACAAATCTGTTGATTATTCAATGTGCAACCGAGCTAGGCTGAGCCTTTCATTGTTCACTTGGTATGCACTTGTTACTGATTAGGTCGAAACCAAGCAAAGCTATCAAAAACCATAAAATAGATTCAACAAACATGAGATTCATTAACTCTAACACTAAAATCTGCCACCAAGCTCATTTATCCAAATGTCATAGCTTATATATGGTGAACAGAACTTACTCAATGCAGGCAACTCAAATGAATCACAAATCACAAGCAACAGCTAGTTAAACTTGATTTTATTTGACAATTAAAACAAAGCATAAGACTAGAACATGACAAAATTGGATTTATAAATTAAAATGACTCAAACAAAAGGATTCACTAAATAAAATGATCAAAACATTGACGCAAAGCTTAGATCGACGCAACACACAATACAGAATTCAATTGCAAATGCAGATCACTCAAGATAATGCACAAAATCACAATATAGAATTCAACAGAGATTACAAAACAAGAAAATGAAGGAAAATTGATGAACAACGCGAAATCGATACAAGCTCAAAATCAACCCGAAACAAGACATATCAAACCACATTCAAGAGAAAACAACTCGAAAAAAAAAACACGAAGAACAGAGATGAGAATCAAACTGAAACATGAATCAAAATACTTATCTCTTGTAGTGTGCTCGACCTTGCTTTGACTACCAAATGATGGAAGAGACCTAAGGAGAACTCCTGTCGGAGCGGTGCGAACCCGATTCGGAATCCTCAAAGCTTCGTCTAGAGAGACGACGCAGCAGAATGGATAGAAGACGAAGCTCTAAAAGAGCTGACTCGAAGGAAACTGAGAGAACAGAGAAACGAACACAAGAAAAACCCTAGACCTAGGTTTAAACGGTGGAAAACCCTAGAACGGTGAGGAATCACTAAAATGATCGATTAATCAGTAAAAATGGTGTTTTAAACAGTGAAAATGGAAGATCCAAGGGAGGAGAAGTGTTTAATCGGTCAAAACGCTAGATCAATCGGTGAAAATCGAAGGAAAAGTGAAATGAAGGAGAAAACCCTAGGTAATGAAGGTTGTTCTGTGTAGCAGCTGAAGAGGAACAGTGAGATGCGAAGATTAAAGGCAAATGTGTGGAGAAGAATGGTAGATCTATGAGAGGAAAAGTGACTTACAGTGAGGAGCTCTCTCTTGAGAGTGAAGACGCGAGGATGAAATGTAAATGTCGCTATGGCTGAAGCGTTGAGTAATGAAGAATGAGTTTCTGTTGCGTAAGAAGTGAAGATGTGGGAAGCTGACACGTGTGCTATGAAGATGAAATTTAATTATGCGCTCACGAGAAGCTGACGAGGAGCAATGTACAATGCGTTGTGGAGGAGAGCATTAATGGAAGCACGATGAATAAAAATGGAAGAATGAAAAATAAGAAGTGTGCTTGGAAGGTGGCTGATGAGTCAATATTTTCTTGACTTCATTGAGTTTATTGTGCTAGAATTAATCAGGAAATTGTGCTTAAATGTCCGATATTTTTCTGTTTTTTATTGTTGTGCTTAATTTATCCAAAAATTCTAATTTTAACTAATTTGAATTATCTGAGTTAATTATTTGCATTATTAATTGTAGGGAAAATTTTGGAGATACATTTTTGTACATTAGAAAGGATGCGAATTAATTCAAGACTATCCACATAGACAATTTATAATTAATCAAATTGTAATTTAGTGGTTTAGATCTTGTAGATCAACTTTTGTAATTTGGACCAATTTTTGGTAAAGTAGACTAGGCCCAAAGTTGTGGTTGATGAGTTGGCACCTAGGTTTTTTGTGCAGCCCTCTCCCACATAAAAGGTAGATACTTTGATGTTTTAAGAGGTGCTTCCAGCCGCCACTCTCATGGGGAGGCTTTTAGTTTTTGAACATGGGAGAGCTTCCTTCTTTTTACGCTGTTACAAGGAGATCAATGAATGAGATCCAAAGTTGTTTTATGTTGATAGACGTTGCCCCTTTTCATTTTTGGTTTCATACATTTTCTTTTATTTAAGTTTAAGCCAGCATCATCACGTCCAGTGGTCAACCGATCATATTTCTTTTGCTTGCTTTTAGAAAAAAAAAAAAGAATAGAAGTTGATTTACCTTTTGGTATTCAAGGTGACGTTAATTTTGGAGAGCACACGGTTTGGAGGAATTTATTCCTTTTTCTTGCTTTGTGGTTGCTGCTGCTATTCACTTAGGATTTTAGCAATTACAATGAAGTGTTACGGCTGTTGGGATAAACTTAAATTTTAGGGTTTTATTAATAATTTTGTTTAAATCTTATTTTATTAGTTTTTGGGTCTAGTAATATTTAGTTTCATTTGATAGATATAAAATAGGGATAGGTAGTTATAATTTTCGGTACAATATTATTTTATGATAGGTTAAGTAGATTTTATTTTTAAGACAATTGATATTTATTTTCAGATTTTATTTTTATTCTCGTAATATTGTAAGTATCATGGCTATTTAAAGCCTTTCAATTAACAATGAATAACAAGACTCAATTTTGGAAAAATATCTGAGTGTGTATCGGGAGATTTTCCCAATAGTGGTATCAGAGCTTTATGCTCTGAGTACCGAGAAGAGAGAAAGAGAAAGAAGAGAGTCAAACACCGTGAATGACGAGCATCAGACAGCGAACCAGATTGCTGCATTGAAAAAGACACGAGTGAAAGACAGATAAGCCTTGTACCTTTTGTATAATGCAGTGAATGAATCTGGATTCGAGAAAATAGCTAATGCAAAGTCAGCAAAAGAAGCATGGGAAATTCTGAAGGTGGCATATAAAGGAGATACCCGCGTGAAGCAAGTCCGAGTACAAGCTCTCAAAAGAGAGTTTGAACATATGGAGATGGATGAAAATGAGGGAGTCGCTGATAAGCTGTCGTTGAAGCTATCAAATTAATACTACTTTTCAAGGCAACTTCAGTACTTCCTAGTAGTATTCAAGAAAGTAGATAGGGCTAAAGTAACCCTAAGTCGTCTCCCAACGAACACGGAATTGCTTTCGAATATCTGAAACTTATGAATGCTATGCAATGCTTAAGAATAAAAGTGAGGATGTTTAAAGGTTGTTGTAAAACAAATAGTAAACTTAAAAACAATTATGAGAAACAGGCTAATTCCACTGCTTTTCCAAAATCGATTCATCATCGATTATTCACAGATCTTTGTTCAATTGATTATTGTTTAAGTTTCAAATTAATTAAAGTACATTCTTAATTAATTTGAGGG
>NW_014543998.1:195119-198434 GCF_000741045.1 Vigna radiata var. radiata | reverse complement strand
CAAAGTAGATTCTCAATTAAACCTAGAAACCCTAGAACTCATATAATCAATATGCATGTAGATTCAAACACATAATGATGCAAAAATCTTTGCTTTTAATATGATAGATAGATGAAAGACATAGAAAGAGATTAACTTAAATCAATAATCAAAATAAACAATTGCATTAATTCACTTAACCTCAGAATCCATAATGAAATTACAACAGAATAACCCTAGGAGCTTAGAAACACATAATGAAGAAAAGTGAAAACAGTGGTGGATGAATGAATGAATGATTTTTCTGTCTTCCCTGGGTCTCTTTATATAGGCTTGATTGGGCTTGGACTCTGAATATTCAGTTGATAGAATCTTTTATCTTATATCTTCCAAATAACTAAAAGATTTAGATAATTATAACATTATTTGGAAGATATTTTCTGTTGATATTCCCAAATTAAATTAATTCAACAACTGAATTTTATCTTTTTGCTTTTCTGACTTTCCAAAATTGCANAAATGCCCTGAAATTTTCTCTTATCTGCACTTTAACCCTTCAGAATTCGTTAAAATTGCAAAAGAGCCCCTTAGTTGACCAAACTTTGACCAGAGAAGGTCTGTTTGACCAGCTTTGACTGAGGGGGGCGNGGCCAATGATAGCGTGCCACGTGTCAGCCCCCTTTTCCTCCCAAATTAGGGTTTCAGATTAGGGAAGGTGCTTCCCCCCTTGCCCCTGCGTCTGCGCCGTCATGGAGAGAGTTGAAGAACTCGCATGGTTTCTTCAAGGCGCGATTATTTCTGCGATTGCTGGGTTTATTGCAGGTCTGGTTTTGATGCAGGTTCTTATGCGGTGATGGAGGAGATTTCTTCAAGACGCAACAAGATGGCGCGGAAGAAGTGCGAAGATGGTGGAGTCGCAACGACCATGGTGCGAATTGGGTTTCTGCAGGTGATGGTGGCGCATGGAGATTGTGCTGTTTGTGATGGCGAGACTGTTGGGTGAAGGTCACCGGCGGCGTGGTGGTGCGACATTGATGGCGATAGTTGTTGTACGATGTTGATGATGCGCGATTTGTGATGACAGTGAGATGATGGAATCCGCGATCTGGGTAGTGCTTGGTTTCTGGTTTTCTGCATTTTCTGGGTTGCAGGTGATGAAGATGAACTAGATTGATTGCGGAGAACTCTAACTTCAGCTGCACAAATAAATATTAGAACATCCAAGAATAATTTATGCAATTAAAATCACTTTTTAAGCTCTTTTTATTTTCAAACACACTAAATCCAATAATCACAAATTCTCTTCAAATCAATCATTTAAGTATAAATATTCCATCAAAAATTTGAATTTTAAAGCCTAAATGTGGGCATAAATATGCACTCATCACACCCCCACACTTATCCTTTTGCACTCCTGGGCAAAATTGATTAATTTCAAAACTTTGTTCTGGATCATTTTATTCCATATTTGCATTTGGATCAAAAGAATGAACATAACCGGACATAGATCAAACATCTAAATATCACTTTGTCATAGACATGCAAATGAAATCACTTTATTCTTCACACATGAGTTAACCTTTTTGAATTCCCAAGAAAATCAAATATGAAAGATAACACTCAAGTCAAAATGTATTTATTTCTCTCCAACTCTCTCAAGTGTTTTTGGCTTGTGTTTACACTCAAAATACCCATGTAAGTAGACACCCTTGGTATTTAGCAAGACTCTAACATTTGCATACTTTTTAGAAAACATGCAATTATTGATCATGAGGACTTTTTAAAGGTTATATTGGGGCCAAGGCAAAGGTAGGAAATTTTTTGGAATTCTTGGTTTTTGAAATTGATATAGAAAGAGCAATGACATTTCATTTCAAAAACAACTTTATTATTATTTTTTTTTTCTTTTAGGAAGATTCTCTTTTTTTTTTCTGTCTCTTTTTTTTTCCTTTGTCCTTTTTTTTTATCATTTTTTTTTTCAAAACTCCAACTTGTCATCTTCCTTTTTTTCCTTCCTCATTTTCTCTTTTTTTTTTCTTTTGTTTTTTTCTTTTGTGGTGAGACACTCACCCACACACTTATTCATCACTTATTTATAACACAATCCATTACTCCTTCTTTCCCAAGGTGAGGAACATATGATTTTTCTTCATTTTTTCATTTGGCAATTTCTGGAAACAAGAAAAATAGTCTTAAGGCTCAAAGGGGTTTCCAATGGATTAATGTTAAGGTAAGTTTATTTGGCCAAGTAGCTAAAACAAGAAATGCCTCAATCATATCAAATCATGCATATTCACCTTAGTTGCACAACACACAATCAAGCTAAATATTAGAGTATCATCAAAACATGGGCAAATCACTCAAGAAAAATAGGTATGGCATATGATGGTCCATCCTTATCATTAGGCTCAAAACACACATGGTTAAAATTTCTTTCACAAAAGATTTAATTAGGAAATTCTCAAGTCAACTCAATCAGCAAATCATAAAAGTAATCCACTCATACAAACATGACTCTTCTTTTTCTATATGATCTTCCGAGTTACTGATTCAAACTCTTAAATCCATTGCAAATATTTATTAAAGAAAGAAAAGAAAAGAAAAGAAAAAAACAAAATTGAGGGAACAAATCAAATTGTTTCCCCACACCCCCACACTTAAACCATGCATTGTCCTCAGTGTATACCTTTCATGTAAAATGCAAAGAAAAAGTATAAGGGAACTTACCTCCTTCATGGTGCGAGGAGTGTTGGAGTGATCAAATTCACTCCATCCATCGTCTTGTTCAACATGTCTTGATTTTCTTTGAACGTATGCAGACAATGACCATTTACCTTGAAGATTCTGTCAGAAGATTCTTCCTTGATCTCCACTGCTCCATAGGGAAATATTTGTGTTACAATGAATGGACCTTCCCATTTGGAGCGTAACTTACCACTCATAGGCCCTACCCTGGACTTGTACAGTAACACCTTTTGACCTATGTTGAAGTCCATTTTGGTTATAAGCTTTTGGTCATGGAATTTCTTGGTTTTTTCTTTGTAAAACTTGGAATTTTCATAGGCTGGGAGCCTAATCTCCTCTAGTTCTTGCAATTGGAGCTTCCGCTCTTTCCCTACTCCATCCATGTCCAAATTACAAGCTTTCACAGCCCAATAAGCACGGTGTTGAATCTCCACAGGTAGATGACAAACCTTTCCAAAAACAACCCTGAAAGGTGACATGCCTATTGGCGCTTTGTAAGCCGTCCGATGTGCCCAAAGTGCATCATCCAATTGTGCAGCCCAATCCTTCCTATTCGGGTTCACCAACTTTTGCAATATCTTCTTGATTTCT
>NW_014543998.1:183893-188829 GCF_000741045.1 Vigna radiata var. radiata | reverse complement strand
ATGGAGAGAGTTGAAGAACTCGCATGGTTTCTTCAAGGCGCGATTATTTCTGCGATTGCTGGGTTTATTGCAGGTCTGGTTTTGATGCAGGTTCTAATGCGGTGATGGAGGAGATTTCTTCAAGACGCAACAAGATGGCGTGGAAGAAGTGCGAAGATGGTGGAGTCGCAACGACCGTGGTGCGAATTGGGTTTCTGCAGGTGATGGTGGCGCATGGAGATTGTGTTGTTTGTGACGGCGAGACTGTTGGGTGAAGGTCACCGGCAGCGTGGTGGTGCGACATTGATGGCGATAGTTGTTGTACGATGTTGATGATGCGCAATTTGTGATGACAGTGAGATGATGGAATCCGCGATCTGGGTAGTGCTTGGTTTCTGGTTTTTTGCGTTTTCTGGGTTGCAGGTGATGAAGATGAACTAGATTGATTGCGGAGATTTGGATTGGTGCGAGGTGCGACGGTGTCCATGGAGGTTGCGAGATTCTGGTTGCAGGTCCGAGTTGCTGGCAGCGTCTTCACGGCAGCTTGCTCGAGACGAATGGAGGAGACGGTGACGACCATGGAAATTGGCGATTTCAGCGTGTGGAGATTGACGGAGGTTGCTCATTGTGGTTGCAGCTGCGTGAATGGTTGCACGATGGTGATCGAAGCGAAACCGTGGTGGTGCGATTCCATGGTGGCTGCCGGCACGGCTTGGTGACAGCATCGAGGAAGACGAAGTGGCCGGCGGCTAGGGTTTACCAAATTAGGGTTTGTGGAGAAAGGTTGAAGATGGTGATGATGTGGCATGGGGAGTTAGGTGGCATGTTATGAGTGGTTGGATCTATTAGTGATGGATTGCCACGTGGCAAAATCTGGTGGTGTTTAGTTAGGAGGGGTGTGGATAGGAAAATTAAGGGGTGTGGGTGAAAAGAGTTACCACCGGGCTTTAGTATTGGCCTGATTTAGGAAAGAGGGCTGCATGTAGGGAAATTTGGGGGTGCAAGGGTAAAAACTGTCTGTTTGGCCCAACTGTACATTATTTTCCAAACAAAACNNGATTTTGGATTTTAAATTGCAATTTGGACCAATAAAACTCTAACTTCAGCTGCACAAATAAATATTAGAACATCCAAGAATAATTTATCCAATTAAAATCACTTTTTAAGCTCTTTTTATTTTCAAACACGCTAAATCCAATAATCACAAATTCTCTTCAAATCAATCATTTAAGTATAAATATTCCATCAAAAATTTGAATTTTAAAGCCTAAATGTGGGCATAANCTAAATCCAATAATCACAAATTCTCTTCAAATCAATCATTTAAGTATAAATATTCCATCAAAAATTTGAATTTTAAAGCCTAAATGTGGGCATAAATATGCACTCATCAGTCGCCGAGTTTATAACTCGAGTGCAGAAGATGGCTAACCAACTCAGAATGAACGGAGAAGAGGTTTGTTCTAACCGGGTTGCAGAAAAGATATTGAGAAATCTAATGGATGATTTTGAAAGTCTCATGGTCACTATTGAAGAGACAAAGGATTTGTCAACTCTCACTGTGGAGGAGTAAGTTGGGTCATTAAAAGCCCACGAATTGAGGAAGAAAAAGAAAAAGAGAGAACCTGACAATCAAGCACTATAGGGACAATTTGGCTGGAATAAATCTCAGATTACTCAGAGTCAAGGTCCTGGCGGCAAAGGGCGAAGAGGTCGAGGACGAGGTGGACATGTTCGAGGTAATGATAATGAAGATCAAACAGGTCAGCAGAATTGGCATGACCGAAGACAAGGAAAAGGCCAAGGAGATCAGTCAAGAGTAGAGTGTTTTAAGTGTGGCAAGTACGACCACTATGCAAACAAGTGTAGGTCAACAGAGTGCTACAACTGTGGCAAGTTTGGTCATATTGCAAAGTATTGCAAGGCCGAGACAAAGGGGGAGACAAATCTTGTTACTGAAGATGGTGAAGAAGAGTGTGGAATCTTGTTGATGACAAAGAGCTCGGATGTAGTGGACATGGAGAGCCCAATCCTAACAATTGATTAAGTGATCTCGGTAAAGGATGTAACAATTTTGGAGAAGGAAAACCTGGAGAAAAAACTCAAAGGAAAAGATGAAGAGATTCGGCGAATAGGGAGGCTTCTAGATTAAGCTAATGAAATTATGAATAAACAAAAGGTTGAGCTTGAGGAGTTGAAGAAGGCGGTTCTTGAAAAAGAAGAGAAAACATCTAGTGTTGAACCAGATGAAGAGGAAGATGAAGATGTTGAGAAGAACCCATGAAGATGTCGGTCAAGATTGTTGAGAAATCGCCTAAGGTTAGAGATGGGTTGGTTAAGGTTATTGAGAAGTTGGGAAGAACAAAGTCAGTCAAAGCATTAAAGAGGTCAACCAAGGTAAAAGACAGGAATGCCATAAGGAAAGAGAAGAAGTGAAATTTGATTCAAAGAAGCAAACCCGATGTGGGATGATGCACATGGAAAGCAAGGAAGGAAGAATTTAAGTTTATGGGGGAGTTTGTTGGGATAAACTTAAATTTTAAGGTTTTATTACTAATTTTGTTTAAATTTTATTTTATTAGTTTTTGGGTCTAGTAATATTTAGTTTAATTTGATAGAAATAAAATAAGCATAGGTAGTTATGATTTTCGGTACAAGATTATTTTATGATAGGTTAAGCAGATTTCATTTTCAGATTTTATTTTTATTCCCGTAATATTGTAACTATCATGGCTATTTAAGCCCTTTCAATTATCAATGAATAACAAGACTCAATTTTGGAAAAATATCTGAGTGTATTGTGGGAGATTTTCTCAACAACGGCCTGGGTGAAGGGAAGCACACTTTCATTTTTTTTCTTTTTATAAGCATACGGTGCATTCATTTCTTAGTAGAAGAGGACAGTGATTTTATTTCTAAGGAAATGCATTTCATTCTTCTTGCTGGCAGCACTTTTGCTTTGGCTATTTTTTATTTTTAATTCCAGCACATTTCAATTTATAGGTAGGTTGTTATTTTACTTTTAGTTGGAGAAATAGGAAGCAACTCATCATTTTATTAGGCTGATAGGTAGGCGTTGATTAATTTTTCTTGGAGATTGGAGAGATGCATACGCAACTATCACGTTAGCATAGGAGAGGCGCTGAAACATTTTTGGAGGAGAATTTTCAATGGTAGAAATAGCGCTTTAACATATGTCCTGGGAGAAGAGCAGGGTTTATCTTTTCATTCTTTTCATTAATTTCATCTAGTTTCACCATGTCTATGGTGAACTAAACCTCCATTCTTGTTGAGGAAACGATGTAAGCCTTTGAAACTCTCATATATTGAATTGATGCTTTATTCATATGCTTAATTTCATTAATTGTTAGAGTTTTTCCTCTAATATCTATGCATGCTTTGTTTAACTCATTCAATAGTGTGATCTTTAATTTACTGTTATGGACACATACGACAAAATCTAGACATGGGGGTGTTGGGAAACAGGTAGGCTTCTTTTTACACCAAGAGGGGAGTGAATTGGTGGTTTATCAAATACAAAGTCTTTTTGCAATCTTGAAAACAAAGTATTAAACTTTTCAAACTATCTTGAAATGCAAGTAATGAAAATTTGTATGCAGCGGAAAAACGTAGTTGACTGCGCTAGAAGTAAAGTTGACTGTAAATTAAAAATGCAGGGATAGAGAAAATCAAACACTGGTTTTTATATTGGTTCGGCCAACAATGCCTACATCCAGTGTCCTTCCAACCCAAGAAGCAAATGCACTATAATGGTTGCAGTTTTTACAACAAGGAATTTATAAAAGACCTCCATGTCAAAAATATAAATCTCCTCTCTAACCCTTAACCAAAATATAGGCAACAAAAACAGCAAGACTTGCAACAAGATGTCCCCTCTCCTGCAATCTGCCAATCACCACTTTGAACAGTCCTCAAAGTGAACCAGACTCCACGAGTCTATCCCCTGTACAACAAGTCTAATGCAGCAGTCTTCAAGGATTCCAAGCCAGAATAATGCAACAGTCTTCAAGGATGCCAAGCCTCAATATGATCAAACCAAAAACACCTTCATTGTGCAGAATATGATCAATCAATGTGAGCGTAGTCGGTCTCCCTTTGAATCTCTTTCAAGAAAGATCACCATCATCTTCTTGGAGAATTCTTGGAGCTCTAAAAACCAGAGATATCAATCTAAAACAAAAATGAAATTGTTAGATCATCAAAAGTCTCTAAAATGATTCGTGTTCAGACTATTTATAGTTTTCTTTTTAATAGTCAGTCTCATAGTTGAATATGATGTTAATTCAGTCGACTGGCTTATAACAGTTAAAACAGTTCAGTCAAACTGGTAGCATACTGATGAAGGTTGAAAAACAGTTATTTTCATATGTCATTTTAGACCAAATTACACCCTTTACTACTTAGAATGAGCTTAGAATCAACCAAAACTCAATAAATGAGTCTATAGAGAGTCAAAAGCTGTTTTTAGCGATATTATGCTTGATTTGCATTGTTTTGTAGCTATTTTGAGAAAGTGAAGAATGGAGTTGAAGATAAAGGTCGTAGACTCAAGAAAAGAGAAGAAAATTGAAGATTTGAAGAGTCGACGCACAACCCGAGGCAACTTACACCACCGGGCGGTCCAGGGCGAGGAGTAGGCACCTGGCGTTGGGAGTGGGTGGTTTTGAGGGAAACCACCGGGCGGTAGTGCGATTTGTGGGAAACCGCCGGGCACCACACTTATACCGTCGGGCGGTTGTCTGTTGGGCTTGGGCCTGTTTTCAGTTGCGCTCCTCACCTATATATAGCCCTATTGCGAGTTTAGATGCATTCTTTTGACAGAAGGGGGCGGCCAGACCTAATTTCACTCTCTGGAGAGGATCTCTTGGATGCTTAGGCTCCTTTTCATCTTTTCTAGGGTTTGCTTTTCCATTCTTCATCCATTTTTCATCTAGAT
>NW_014543998.1:179220-183778 GCF_000741045.1 Vigna radiata var. radiata | reverse complement strand
TATTGAAACTTTTGATTATTTATATGGTTTCCATATGTTTTGATTGTTAATTGTTGGGTTCTCATCTGTGCTTAATGCTTCTATCGTTTAACTCATTCGATAACTGATGTTTGTCTTTATTGATACGGGGACGTACAGTAATGTCATGAACTGGTGAGTAATTTCTTGATTATGCAATATCACCTAGGGATAGGGGTNTGNCGATCAATTGNNTTTAACTTCTACTCTATAATGCTGTATTAATTGCTAGGGCAGGTGATGAGTCAATATTTTATTGATTTCACTTAGCTTATTGTACCGAATTTAATCAGGGAATTATGCTTAATTGTCTGGTACTTTCCCGTTTTTCCTAATTATGCTTAATTTGGTCTAAAATTCTTATTTTAGTTAATTTGAATTTTCTGAGCTAATTATTTGCATTATTATTTTCAGAGAAATTTTGGAAATACAATTTGGGACATTTGGAGTGCTATCAAATAAGTCAAGACTCTTCACATTGACATTTCAAATTTAATTACTTTGAAACTTAGTAGTCTAGATAGTTTTTAATTAAACTTGTAAACATTGGGCCAATTTTTGGCAAAATAGTTTGGACCCAAATTGTGACGATGACACATGGCACCTAGGGTTTTGCAAAGTAGGTGGACCCCACCTCATTTAGAAGGACTCATGGTCCTAGGAATAAAGGTGCAGCCATCACTTTTGGAGCACCAGACATTCTCGGCATATTCATTGAGAGGTTAGCTGGAAAGGTTATTTCATTCAGCATTTTTTTTCTTTCAATCATGTTTACACACTTTGATGGTGGATGAATGAGGATGAATTTTTCAGGCTAATTTCTTTTCTTCTAAAAGGGGGCTGATTCAATTTATTTGAAGGCACACACCTGATGGTTTATTTACTAGACAGGGGCAGTGCCTATTTGATTTTGGAAGAACTGGTGCAACACACAGTCACATCAACTTACTTTTGAAGAGTTGATTTCGTTTTTTTTGTTGTTTAATATTAGGATGGATGATTCACTTTTTACTTGAAGAACACGACGCTATTTTCAATTTACTTGTTGTTTTTATTTTTTTTTTAACAACTCATTAACTTTGCCTTTGACGATGCTAGGAACGTTTTGAAAAGAGGAGCCGCCACTCTCTTTACATTTTTTTCAGAGCTTGAACGTTTTCTTGGTTTTTTTTTTTGGTTAGCAATGTTGTTCACGGTTTTTTTCCAGGGAATGATGGACGCTGGTTTCATGCTTGAATGGAAGAAGCATTTTTCAATTTTTCTTTTTATTGTTTTGCAACGCTGGACCCCATATTTTTAGCATTGATTAGTGTGTGGTATTATGCAAGCATAGTCCATTAACGCTGATTGTATAAGGATGCCTATTTTATTCATGCTTTCAATGTTATTCACATGGTCACGTCAACTAGCATTTAAGGAGGAAATATTTTTTGGAGAATGAAGCATNGGTGCAAGGAATCAACTTATTGAATTGTTATTTGAAAGATGAAAAATGACGTGCTGGAAGATGGTACGAGGGGAGGTCACGGCCAAGAGTCAATTTTTAGAACCACTTGCATTTTTAATTTCCTTTGGGGGCTGCAGGGTTACATGAATTGGTAGATAATTTTTATTTTTTTTTACTTTTCTTGTCTTAGAATATTTTACATTATATGTTGAGTTGTTTTAATCTTTTTAATTTAGTGTTGCATTTTAATAGCTTTATTTGTATTTAGACATTTATCTATTGCATTGTTGGGTTTAATGTTTTCATTTATTTTAATATTGTCTATTATGTTCGGTTTACGGTTTCAATTCACTGTGATGTTTATTCTGTTCGGTTTCTTTATATTCCTACATTTCCAATTTCTTCACTTGCTTTAGAGATATTCGGTCTCAATGTAGAACCGTTCGGTCATCTGTAGGACCGTTCGGTCTTCATGCTTTGTTCAGTTATTTTAATGTTTTCAATTTTGTTTGGTTGTACTTAATTTCCAGTTTTATTTTAATTTTATTTTCCTTGCAAGAACACTTTTAAATCCGCCCCCACTGCGTGTCTGACCTAATTCTCGAACCACATTTGGTTCTTGAGAGACGACCTAGGAGTCACTTCCTAGCACTATACTGCATTCTTTTATGCAATCAAATTTGTGTGGGTTGCGACACCCATCAAATTTTGGCGCCGTTGTCGGGGACCAAAGGTTCGGTTTTGGGTCTTTGTTGTGTTAGTGTGTGTTGTGTTTTGTCTCGTGTTGTGAGTGTGATGTTCTGTTTTGTGTGTTCGTAATTGTGTGTTGCATTTAGGTAGCTTTAGTTGCATATTTTCATTGCATTCTTCTTTTCCCCCTTCTTTCACATGTCTACCTATTTTGGCTATGTGAACACTGCTTCTTCTGCCTGTGTTTATGATTATGATTCTCCTTCTGCATCTGACTCTGCGTATGGTTCTCATAAATACTCTACTGATTTCTATGTTGAGAATAGAACGGTTCCTCCTCCATTTCATGAGAGTTCTCCTAGGGAGCCGTTTCCACTTGATGAGGAGGATATTCGTTGTGTTTTCAACACTGGACTGATACATTTGCTGCCTAGGTTTCATGGTTTTGTAGGTGAATGCCCACGTAGACATTTGGAGGAGTTCTACAGATTATGCTCTTTAATCAAACCTCCAGATGTCCCAGATGAGGACATGTTTATAAGGGCATTTGAGTACTCATTACATGGAGCGGCAAGGGATTGGTGTTGTTGTCTTACTCCAGGATCTGTCACCTGTTGGGAAGATCTTGAGCATCAGTTTCTTAACAAATTCTCCCCTGTGCGGTATNGTTATAGCAANGATCTTGGGCGAACTGATCCTAACTTGGGATGGTATGGTACTTCACAGCATCAATATCAAGAACCACCATTCCAGACTTCTTGTATGCCTTCTCCACCTGTCCAGGAANCACAANAGNTGCAGTTTCATGAGCCTGCCCAGTCTTCATCAGCTGCTGATAGAAATTTGGAAAGCAAGCTTGATTCTCTTTTGAGTTTGGTGACACAGCTGGCATCCAATCAGAAACCAGCACCTCCATCTGCATCTGTTGCGCGGTTGTGTGCCATATGTCTTTCCACTGACCACTATATGGATATTTGTCCTTCTTTGCACCACCCTGTTGTTCTTGATGTGCCTCACGCTTATGCTCCAAACATCTTCAACAACAGGCAACCACAAGAGCAAAATCAGAGGCAACAACAACAACAAGAGGCATTGACCCAACATTATATTTCTTCTGAGCCTACATTGTTTGAGTTGTGGGGGCAGATGACCACGCAGCACATTGAGGAACAGTCTCAAGCTTCAAAGGGATCACCATTTCAGATTGTTCAGCTTCCTAATGATGCTAGCACCATCCACATAAGAGATGGGGAGCAAAGTCATGAGCTCACTACTGTGCCACCTACTTTCCCACCCTCCTATGTCCGTACTCTTGAACCTGAGGAGACTGATGAAGAATTGGAGGACCAGGCAGACATGAGCACTACCTTTGAGATAGGTAGACTATCTTCACCTTCCACCACTTTATCCACATTCAGGGAAGTGGAGGTAAACATACCTGAGATAGATTCTGTTGTTGATGATTATGCTGATGATGGGTATGTTGATGATTATGATGCTGATGAGCATGCTTTTGAGTTTCACTCTTTGCATGATAAGAAACAACTTTTTCCATCTTGTCTGAATGTTTATTCCCCATGCACTGAACATGAATATGATTTTGTTGTTGATATTGCTTCTGAATTTGAAAGTGATTCATGTTCTGAGGGTATATCTGAGGGTCCGCTTGTTACAGTGGGATTGGGTGTTATATCCCTGCATGTCATTTCTTTGGAACCGTATTGCACTAACCATGTTGCAGGAGGTACACATGAAGTTAACCAACACACACCCATGGTGGAAGACAAGGGTGCCAGTATACACAGCAGTTTGAAAAATAATAGGCACCAGTTGAACCCGCTCATCAACAATCACTTCTTCTTGGATCCAGTTGTGGAGGACATCTCCCTGCTTGATCAAATTTGGAGACTGAAACAATTCCTCCTCAAGACTTCCTTACTAACTCCAGTGGTGGAGAACATCTCCCTGACAGTCCAAAATTGGCAACTGCCACCATGATCAGGGGAGTTTCCTTTTCCCTTCTCTCCCCTTTCCCTACTTTTATTGCACTTGTCCATGATCTGTTGATTGTTTTGATTTCTGATCTGATGATTGTGACACATTGAGGACACTGTGCAGTTTAAGTGTGGTCTATTGGGGGAGACTCTGATTTTTCTTTGATTAGTTTCTGTTTTCTGCGTTAAATTTTTCGTTTTCTATGTAGTTGTTGTTGTGTTTTGTGTACAGTTTTGCATGTTTCTCTTGATTTCTGGACTTGGTTTAGGTTGTAGATTTATCTTTCACTTCATTGATACTCCGATTGGTTTGAATCCTTGCTTGTCTTTGCTTGAAAGATGATCATGATGTTTGAGAGGGTGATTTGATTGTGACAGAAATACCCTGTGTGAGATTTGAGCCACTTTA
>NW_014543998.1:166765-176730 GCF_000741045.1 Vigna radiata var. radiata | reverse complement strand
TTTTACATTATATGTTGAGTTGTTTTAATCTTTTTAATTTAGTGTTGCATTTTAATAGCTTTATTTGTATTTAGACATTTATCTATTGCATTGTTCGGTTTAATGTTTCCATTTATTTTAATATTGTCTATTATGTTCGGTTTATGGTTTCAGTTTACTGTGATGTTTATTCTGTCCGGTTTCTTTATTTTCCTACATTTCCAATTTCTTCATTTGCTTTAGAGATCATTCGGTCTCAATGTAGAACCGTTCGGTCATCTGTAGGACCCTTCGGTCTCCATGCTTTGTTCAGTTATTTTAATGTTTTCAATTATGTTTGGTTGTATTTAATTTCCAGTTTTATTTTAATTTTATTTTCCTTGCAAGAACACTTTCAAATCCGCCCCCCTGCGTGTCTGACCTAATTCTCGAACCACATTTGGTCCTTGAGAGACGACCTAGGAGTCACTTCCTAGCACTATACTGCATTCTTTGATGCAATCAAATTTGTGTGGGTTGCGACACCCATTAGGAGGCTAGGGATAGCAAGCCAGTAATTAGTATTAGGCTCTTTTCACCGAGGGATCGGGTTAAGGGTAGGCTAAGAAAGTTGCATGACAATTAATTAATCAAGCTAATAATTCAAGAGGAGTAAATAAGAGAGAGCGGATTAGACGAAATTGTAAACCCCCAACAACTTCATTCATCCTTTGTTTTCTTCTTGTCAATTGAATCAATCTCTTTTGCATGTTCATATTTTATTCTCTTACTCAATTTATTAATTTTTATTTTAAGGTCTTATTATTTTAATTGACACGAACGATAAGGCCTTTCGAGTCTCTTGGGAAAACGATACTTGGACTTACCATTTATTATTACTTGATACGATTTGGTACGCTTGCCAATCCGTTAACACATACAGTCAACCAAAATAAAACTCATTTAATAAAGTTGACCAACTAATCAATGCTCAACTAACTTTTGAAAATATAGCCGTTATAGTGCAAGAGCATAACAAAATTTCAAAACAGATAACTAATGCAGTCGATTATGTGGCGCACATAGTCGACTTCAACATGTAAACCCATTTTGAAATTCTTTCCTTCTCAAAATCTCACAAAGCACTGATTCCCAATATTTGTACAAAGATTTTAGCATAGTCGAATATATTAATAATGGAGTCAACTGTACTATAGCTTTGTTACACAATGATAAGTTCATAAAAGTGTTTGCGGTTTTCATGCTTTAAAACATGTGCAATGCATCTAGAAATGATGTAACATGTACAAGCTTAATGTATATGCATTCACACATCAATACAACATATAAACATGTTCAACAGATATATCAATCAATCAGCATAAAAACATGTAACACAACAACAACATATGCGTGTTATTAAGCAATGTGTTGTCATCATCAAAAACTAGAGTGATATAGATATTGTGTTGGCAACAATATCAACAATCTCCCCCTTTTTTTATGATGCACAACCATGATTAATAACCAACCATGTTTGCAAAACTAAATACAAAACAAATTAACAAAAGATATATCACAGTTCAAATACTCTGCATGTAACATAATCAGACAGCAAAATATCAAGCAGATATGAGACAGAATGAACATTCTCCCCCTTTCATAAAGCTTTCATAAAATCTCTCCCCCTTTGTGCATTAACAAAAAAGGAATGTTCTAGATATTTATGCTGATATTCAAACAGAGATGCATGAAACAATATATGCAATTTCTCAAAGTTCAATGATGCTCCCCCTATCACAGTTAATCACATGAAAAGGATAACTCCCCCTAAAATGCAGGCATGTGAAGAAAAATGTGTAAGATGTAATACTCCCCCTGTCATTATGCATAGATTTCAAAGCCATATCAGATGCACAATGCAGTACATAATCAGCAATATCTTCTGGTATCGCGTACTGTAGAGCTCCTTGGAGAATCTGCTGTTGCATTGAGGTAAGGGGAGCTAGAAATTATGTTTTGTTTTATCAATCTGAAGTTGCATGAGTTGTGAATGTTGTTTGAAATCTGTGAAGTGGTGGTAACATGGAGATTTTTGATCAATTTTACTGTCTTAGAAATTATGTGATGGAAATGAAGGTNTGAGGCTTGTGTTACTGGATTNTGNAATTAATCTAAAATATTTNCTTATAAANTGGTTATTATATGATAGAAATGTTTGATTGGGATTGTTGGAGTGAGCTAATTCATATTGTATGTATTCATAGGTAGAAAACTAGTTAAATTAGACAATTTAGGTTTAACTAAGGGAACTAGGGTAGTCAAAATTTGATTCTATTATTATACACTACATTGGCTAGTTTAGACTCTTTAGATATGTCAATTGTGACTTGTAGGAGGTGCCAAAATGGTCTAAAATGATTTGGAATTGGTAAATTCAGAATTTGGTACCTTAAGTTCATNAAAAAGAGTTTTTAGAGGTAAAATCTATGCATATCAACTAGAGAATTGGGTTAGGATAGGTTAGAAAGATCTAGACAAGTTTAAATCATCATATAGATCAAGTTAGGAGTGCTAGAAATCCATCAAAAGGCCTGAAACGAAACTTAGGAGAGTGAGTTCTGCAAATTCTGCAGAAAAATCAGCATAATTCACGTTGGGCGCCCCAAAGTTGGCGCTGGGCGTCATTTCCTGCTGTTTCCAGCAACAATTTCACGTTGGGCGCCCCTAAATGGTGCTGGGCGCAGTTTTCTGCTGTTGCTTTTGTTTTTGATAGTTTGGGGGGTTTCGGACGTCCATTTCGGACGTTCTTTAGGTCGTTCTGGGGGCTTTTGACCCTTCCGGAGTCGTTGGTGATGGTTTCGGATCTGTTTGAATTACTTAAGTATAGGTAATTATAGTCGATAAAGAAATTGGTATTAGTAAGTTATGTTTTTGTGAAAAGATGTAGTGTAGGAGTTGTATATGTTTTATTATGCTTTTGAATGAGATTGTATGATTACTTGAATGATCTTTGAGGTATGAATTATGTGTGAATTAATATNCTTCTGAATGAGATTGAAANATTTATTCAATATGGATTGGTGGAGTGAAATATGATTAATGGATGAAGTTGTGGTCTTTGAAAATCAAATAAGATCTCTAGGTGAGATCAAATTAGTGTTTTGAATGTATGTAAGAGGCTTCCACTATGGGGGGTTATCCCTAACACTCTAACGGTCTTTCATTCTCACTTAGAGAGGATTGATGCGTGTGGTGAGAGTAGTGGGAGGTCCTAGGGTAGGCCCTATCACTGGAGGTCTATTCCGCGGTAACGGACCAGCCTTGTGTGTGGTCGGGTGAAACCCCTCGGCAATGGCTTTGCAAAGCAATAGAGGCCACCACAAGTGCACAACCCGCCCCAGCTCTATATACATTCTTAGTCCGGACAAGTCTATGAGGTTTTTATCTCATGCCTGAATTGATTATTATTTGTATGTTCTTCTTGATTAATTGTATTAACCATGTGCATGTTTTGAATACTAGCTCACCCTTGCAATTGTGTGTTTTGTATGTGTGTAATTTTCCCCTTNCGATGATCATCCAAATCCTTGGATGTGAGCAGAGGCCGATGATGATACCTCTTCGGAACAAGCACTAGAAGGTGGAGATGCAACTCCCATTTCCTAGATTTCCATTTAGTTTCTTCTCTTTTATTTCATTTTGAAAGACTTTATATGTATGTAAAGCTTTAAAATTACCCCTTTCGGATGACTGTATACCTAATATTGTCCTCTATTAACTCCTAACTGCTTTCTCGTACTATAATAGTTGAATCCTATTATATGGATGTCTATATAATATTTGGGATGTCACAAATAATGGTGTTTTTGACCGTTATCAGATAGTCACTGACAATGAAGGAGGCCACAGGAGAAGTTTCAAAAGTGAGAAAATTAGTGGAAGAGGGGCATCGTAAGAGGAAAACGATTTTGTCTTTTTTAATAATTGATTTTCCAAATCCGTATGTAAAATCAGTAGGTAAGATTTATGTAAAATCAGTGGGTAAGATTACATACTAAATTTTTTCTTACATACGGATTATATGTCACTACATACGGATCCTATCTTTCAAAAATTTTCCTATCATAATACGCCTAGCTTACATACAGATTTTACATACGTAAATTCGGTAAGTAAAAATTTGTATGTAACTTATTTTTCAAAATTCATATATAATACCTACATTACCTACTAATTAAAATCCGTATGTAAATATTGGTAAGTAACTCAAATTTTTCATGTAGTGTTTGCTAAATGAAGCTGACATAAGCACATGGCCCAACGTAATTAGTGTTTCAACCACAATTCCACTTACTCCAGCCTTTATCCTCTAGCCAGGTATATCATCAAACTAGTAGCGGTTAAAAACGTCTGAGGCACGTGGAAGGATCTGGCAAGGGACAAGATCTCGAACCTGCCATGGAGCGTGACAACGGTGTCAAAAGAAGTGAGTTGACATAGGATGACATTGGTTACGATGAAGTACTTGGAAATATACTAGAAAGGGGTTGAATAGTGTCATAGGAAAACATTTTGCGAAGCAGATAGTTTAATAGTTTTGTCAAGCATTGGTGGGTTTTCAAAATCAGAGTCTTTTCGCAATCTTTAAAACAAAGTAGAGAACTTTACAAACTTTCTTGAATTGCAAGTAATGAAAATTCGTATGCTGCGAAAAAACATAGTTGACGGCGCAAATAATAAAGTCAACTTTAAGTAAAAGATCAGGGATAGAGAAATTCAAACACTGGTTTTTATACTAGTTCGGCCTCAATGCCTACATCCAGTATCCTTCCTATACTTTGAAGCAAATGCACTATAATGGTCAAGGTTTTTACAACAAGGCTTTTATAGAAGACCTCCATGTCAAAAATATAAAAACACCTCTCTAACCCTCTAACCAAAATATAGACAGACCACACAACAAGAATTGCAACAAGATGTCGCCTCTCCTGCAATCTGCAAAACCACTTTGAACAGTCCTCAAAGTGAACCAGACTCCACGAGTCTATCCCCTATAATCACAACAGGTAACCACAACAATCACCACGGATGCCAATGAAAATCTTGATCAACCAGAAGACACCTCAATGTGCAGATATATGATCAAGAAATGAGCGCACAGTCAGCCTCCCTTTGAATCTCCTTCAAGCAAGATCACCACCATCTTCTTGAAGAGTTCTTGGAGCTCTATAATCTCAAAGAAACAATCTGAAACAGAATCTGAAAGTGGTAGATAAAAAATGTCTAGAATTCTTAGAACAACTTCAAGTTCTATTTATTTATAGAATTTTGTTAATCAGACACTCCCTTAGTCGAATATGCTACTAATCCAGTCGACTAGGTTATGACAGTTATAACAGATAAGTCAAACCAGTAGTATTCAGTCAAACAAAATAAATTCTCATTCAATGTAGTAAAAATATAGTCATTACTGTTCATGAGCATAACAGAATTTCAAAACAAATCAACTAATACAGTCGAATGTGTGGTGCACACAAAAGACTTCGACATGTCAGAGCATTTGAAATTCTTTCCTTCACAAAATCTCACATAGCACTGTTTCTCAAAATCTGTACAAAGACTTTAGCATAGTCTATTCAATTAGTAATGGAGTCGACTTTACTGCAGCTTTGTCACACAGTTATAAGTTCACAAAAGTGCATGTGGTTTTCATCCTTTCAAACATGTGTAATGCAACTAGATATGATGTAATATGTACAAGCTCAATAAGTATGCATTCACGTAGCAGTAAAACACAAAAACATGTTCAACAATATATCAACCAATCAGCGTAAGAACATGTAACACAACAACATCATATGTGTGTTATTAAAAATGTGTTGTCATCATAAAAAACCAGAGTGATATAGATATTGTATTGTCAACAATCTCAACACTGATCAACTACTACACTACTAAGGTGTACTCTTGACTAGTTAGATTTTATTTTTTAGCAATCTTAGATTGTGTTGTTCCCTGTGCGTGCGGCCAGGAAGATGATTGTTCTTGCTGTAGGGTTTTGTTGTTGACTATATTAGATTAGTGAGTTAAAGAGGTGGTTACACTTGAGAGGTGGTATTTGTAAAGCCTTGTTATAAAAACTCATCTTTATACACTAGTGCAAAATCAGCTTATAACGTCAAACCACTCAATAGCCAATGTTAAAAATGAACGGTGGCATTTTTGTAAATAAATGCAATTATTAAACGTCGTTTTATTATTTTAATTTGACGTAAAAGAATATAAAACGTCGAATGCCCCAACGTTAGACGTTAAAAGGTTATTGAATTAAAAAAAAAATTGAGCGGGAGATTGAAAATTCATTCACTTTATTTTAGCATGCAGGACCCTTTTCTCTGCTGAAACTTTTTTCGAACGAAGTTTGACGACCATCACATGTAATCTTTCTTTGATTTGATACAAATGCACATTAATTAACTACTTTAGGTATGATTTTCGTTTGTTTTCATCGATTATTTTCGTGTTCTTGTCCTTCATAGGCGCATTATGCTTTCTCTCTCACTGGTGGCAACATTTTATTCCGATGAACCGAGGTTAGTTTTCTTTTTCGTTTTTGTTTTCGTTTTGAAGAACATATTTGTTGATAACTTGTTTGTTATTTTTTTGTTGAATTTGTTTGATGCTGTTGTTGTTTGGTTGAACTTGTTAGTTATTATTGTTTGAATTGATTGAACTTCTTTGTTGTTTATTATTGTTCTTTGGTTGATCCTATATTTCTATTCATAGTTCATGCTTTATAAAGTACCAAAAGCTGAAAATTGTTGTTTTTTATGCTTCTCGGGTCTCTTAGAGTTGTAAAAGAGGATCACAATTATTTAAAAAAATAAAAAAGAATTGATTAACATCATATATTGAAAAAATTCGACATTATTTAACGTCGTATGTTGACAAAATTCGACGTTAAATAATGTTGTATATTGACAAAATTCAACATTAAATTAACATCGAATTTTTTAAATTCAACGTCAATTGAACGTCTCCTGATATAACATTGTTATTGAGTTCGACATGAAAGGCTAAAAAATATTCCAAGTTATACGTTGTTTTTGTACTAGTGATAATGCAATTTGTTTTCAATCTCAGGTTGATTGAAAGGACATTGGATTTAGGCATTGAGGCCGAACTAGTATAAACCCTGTGTTTGTATTTCTTTCCTTGTCTCGTTTACTTTCATTGCCTGCGCTTTATTGCTTGGATTTCAAGAAAGATTAAAGATCATTCTATGTTATTAAAAAGATTGAAAAGTAATTGTTTTTAGTGATCACTAATTCACCACCCCCTATTTGTAAGGAAAACAAGGCACTTCTTTTCTTACAAAAACTTTATGTAAGTTGTTAAACCCTTGACTTGAAAATTTAGTTCAAACTATAAGCTCTTTAAGAAAATACTTTTCAATCATTTAAATAAGTTTACTGTAGTGTTTTGATAAAACAATCTCTTAAGAAAAAGGTGTTTGGTGACAAGAGTTTTTATAGTGGTTAGAGTAATGTGCAACTAAAGGATTTGTAGTAGAAGAAGAATAAAACAATAAACATAATTATTTTTATACTAGTTTGATCCACCGAGCTACATCTACTCTCCTCTAACACCTTAAATGGTTCCACTATAATCTTCAACAAGATTAAAACTGAGTAATCTCACCACTCCTAGTATCACCTAGTCACTCCAAGTAACTATTATTATTCTTACTAGAATCGAGTTTCACCCACTCTCGGTATCCCTAAACATTCCCGATATGTTCCTAATACACTTGTCTAGTTGAGTTTGACCCAATCTTGGTGTCCACTAGACAAACATGTTTAGCTACTGTTTAACTCCACCAAGTTAAATGTAAAGTGTTTGAATTCTCTTTAGAATTTACAATCAAAAGATTGATCACAAGTCTCTAGACGATAACTCTCACAAAGAGGATATGTATACAATTCAATCTAATACACTCAAAGAATTTTTCTCTCTTCTTTGTTCTTACAATAGTAAGCATATATGTCAATTAAGCTTAAGAGTGTTTTCTTTCTTAAGCTTTTCTCTCTCAGATATTCTCTTTTGAGTTAGTGTACTTTTGAGCTTTTTCTCGACATTGGTCACTTTAGCCTTTTCTTTTTATATGGTATTCTCTTGATTTTATTTTTTAATGATCTTTTATTGAAAGGCTTCTCTAAAATATATTCATTACATAGAGATTTGCTTTGATCCTTGAGTCTTTTAGTCTTATCGGATGTAGCAGTCGTTGGTTAAAGTCAACTTCTTAAAGCAGGCTTACTTTTTTAGTACTTTGACAAAAGTACGTAGCATAATTTTTTTGGCACAACTTTTGATGAGAATAACATTTTATGAATGTCTTCTTTGTTTCTAACGTGCACTTATGACTTGAACAAGATGAAGCAGATGGATGCATGTAACAGTTAATCTGCATGAAGTAGAGTAGATATGCATGCAGTAGATATGTCATTTCTGTTATCACTTTTGTTGTTTTTACATTTTCTACCATTTAGGAAGGATTTGATTGTTTAAGCTCTTCAATAAGATAACTGATAACGGTTGAAAAACAGTTATTTTCATACTTAATTTTGATATTAAATCACACCTTTTATGGCTTAGAATTAGCTTGAAATCATACATTTTTATTAAGTTAGAGAATAAGAGAGCCAAAGATGGTTTTCTTGGTTTTATGGTTGGTTTCCCTTGATTTTATATGTTTTTGGAATGAATTGGAAGAAAGGTTGAAGTATCAAATGGTTGGAGTGCTGAAAAGTCAATCAGTCAACCAGAAAAGTAAACCAGTCAACCAGAAAAGTCAATCAATCAACCAGAAAAGTTGACCAAACCGCTGAGCGGTGAAAATGGGCGCTGAGCGGTCAGTTTTTGGCGTTGAGCGGTCGTTTTGGGCGCTGAGCGGTCCTGCGATTAAGGGGAAACCGTTGAGCGGTTTACTTAGGCGCCTCAGCGGTTTTCTGTTGTTATTTGGTGGATTCTGTGATCTTTCTGTTATCTTTTTAGCCTATATATAGGCCCAGTGCGAATCAATACTCAATCTTTTGGCAGAGGAAGACGACACAACACTCTTTTCACCCCCTGGAGGAGGATTTTGGATGTGGGAGCTCCAACCTACCAAATCTAGGGTTTATCTTTTCATTCTTTCTATTCAATTCATCTAGTTTCACCATGATTATGGTGAACTAAACCCTTTGTTGTTGGGGAACAATGTAATCTTTTGAAACTCTCATATATTCAAATTCTTATTTATTTCATATGCTTGTCATATACTTGTTTATCAATTGGTGGGTTCTCATTTATGCCTAATGCTTTTATTGTTTAACTCAATCAGTAAAAGATATTTGTCTTTATCGATATGGGGACGTACGGTAATGTCATGAACTGGTGAGAAATTCCTTGATTACGCCAATATCGCCTAGGGATAGGGGTAGGACGGTCAATTGTATTTGCTTCCGATCGCATTGCATTATTGGTTACTAGGGGAGGCTAGGGATAGCAAGCCGATAATTAATAATAGGCTCTTTTCACCAAGGGATTGGGTTAAGGGTAGACTAGAAAGCTTGCATGGAAATTGGATAAATAAGTGAAGTAAATAAGAAGAGTAGATATATGAGAGTGTATGTTAACAGATTGGCAAGTGTACCAAATAGTTCAAGTAATAATAAATGGTAAGTTCAAGTATCATTTTCCCAAGTGACTCACGGCACTAAACTGTTGTGCCTTTCCTTAACGAATCAAGACTATAAAAAATAATATTTTGGGATTTTTATAAAGTGCAGAAAAATAAACATGAATGCAATTTGATCAATTGAGGTCAAACATAAAAGTGGATGGATGAATGGAGTTGTTGGGGGTTTACAATTTCATCTTATCTGCTCTCTCTTATTTACTCCTCTTGAATTATTAGCTTGATTAGTTAATTGTCATGCAACTTTCTTAGCCTACCCTTA
>NW_014543998.1:149251-166450 GCF_000741045.1 Vigna radiata var. radiata | reverse complement strand
ACATTGTTTCCCCCAACAACAATAGGGTTTAGTTCACCATTTTCATGGTGAATCTAGATGAAGAATGGAACAAAAGAGATACAAACCCTAAAAAAGAGAAAAGGAGAGTTGTCACCATCTACAAATCTACCCCAAAGGGGTGAAAAGTGTGTTTCTGTGCCTAAGCCATCAAAAGATACAAACTCTAAGACGTTCTGGCCTTTAAATAGGGCATAAAAATAACATAAAACAAGCCCAAGCCTAAACAGATCATAAAAACACAGAAAACAGGTCCAAGCTCAGCAGACAACCGCCCGACGGTATAAGTGTGGCGCCCAACGATTTCCCACAAATCGCACTACCGCCCGGCGGTAGGGTCTACCGCCCGACGGTTTCCCTCAAAACCGCCCAACGCCAATGCCAGGTGCTTACTCCTCGCCCTGGACCGCCCAGCGGTGTAAGTAGCCGCCAAGCGGTGCGTCGACTCTTCAAATCTTCAATTTTCTTCTCTTTTCTTGACTCTACGGCCTTTATCTTCAACTCCATTCTTCACTTTCTCAAAATAGCTACAAAACAATGCAAAACAAGCATAATATCGCTAAAAACAGCTTTTGACTCTCTACAGACTCATTTATTGAGTTTTGCTTGATTGTAAGCTCATTCCAAGTAGTAAAGGGCGTAATTTGGTCTAAAATGACATATGAAAATAACTGTTTTTCAACCTTCATCAGTGTATAAGATGAAATTGTAAACCCCAACAACACCATTCATCCATAGTTTTTCCTCAACCATTGATTCATTGCATTTGCATGTTTAATTTTGTTTTTGCATTTAACAATCAAAACTTTATTCTTTTCTCAAGTCTTATGAAATTAGGTTAGGTGAAAGTTAAGGCCTAAGAGTCCTTTGGGAAACGATACTTGGACTTACCCGTTTATATTACTTGATAACGATCTGGTACACTTACCAGGGGCTTAACAAGTTTTTGGTGCCGTTGCCGGGGACTCGTGGTTTCATTTATCTAGTAGTGTAAACTGATTAAATTTGACTCGATTTTATGTTTGTTTTTTTTATTTTTGTTCTAATAAATGTTTTCAAGGGTTTTGTGCCTAATGTTTGCAGGATGCAGTTTGGACAAGAATGTGATTATATGGGTACTCAATTCTACCAAAATGATTTCAACCACTGTTGGGAACCTCACTCATACATGGATCAAAGTCAATTTGGGCAAGCTGCCGAGCCACAAATTACTCCACGCAGGGATACCACAGATGACGAATTTTACCAGCGGATGACGGGTATGAATATGTCTTTCATTAGAAGTTTGGAGGAGATGCAACAACGTGAGGAATTACGAGAATGTCAAAGACAACAATATCGTCCTTCACTTAAAGAAGCAGAGCGTCAAAGGCAACAATATTCTCCTACACTTGAAGAAAGAGAGAAGGAAGTTGAACAATGTCTTTGGCAAAAACAATCCTCTATGCCAAGAAAAACATTGAGAGAAGCTGAACAACGCTGGCTGGAGGAAAATAAAAAACATTGGAAGCAATTATCTCCATCAGAAAGTCGTGAATAGACATTCCAACAAGTATTGCAGAATATGATTTCCTTTTCAGAATGTGATGACGTAAGATGTAAAAGGAAGGAGATAGAATTAGATTGCGCGACTGCATCTTTGAATGATTCTAGGGTTAGTATTGAAGTTAACCCTAGGGAGGAATGCCAAGCCACTATCTCGAAAAGTGATAAGGTTGTTGATGAGAAGATAGAGGAAAAAAGGATAGAGATAGATGAGGAGAAAAAAATGGAGAGAAAGGAGGAGAAGATAGAGGAAGAAAGGATAGAGATAAATGAGGAGAAGATAAAGGAGAAAAAAATGGAGAGAAATAAAGAAAAGATAGAGGAGGAAAAGATAAAGATATATGAAGAGCAGATAAAGGAGAAAAAAATAGAGAGAAAGGAGGAGAAGATATAGGAGAAAAAATTGGAGAAAAAGGAGGAGAAGATTGAGGAAGAAAAGATAGAGAGATTTAAAGGAAGAAGAAACAGAAAATATGGTTGAGGAAGATAATGATGATGAGGGAGAAAAAGCAGTGGTTGAGAAAAAAGAAAAAAAGAAAAAATATGCGAAAATAAAGAAGAAAAGAAGAAAAGAAGAAAAGAGAAAAAGAGAAAGTTGAGGGAGGAGATTAAGAAAAAGAGGAAGAGAGGAAAGAAGAAAAGATCATATGCAACACCTCTTCCTCATCAAAAGAAATATCATAGGAAAGAAAAGAATTTTAAGTGCTTTATTGAAATCTTCAAGAAATTGGAGATTAAAGTTCCTATGATTGAGACATGGAAACANGTGCTTGGTGTTCTCAACTTTTTGAAAAAATTCAGCAGGAAGAAGAAAAAGAAAAGAATATCAAGCAAGGGGAGTATCATTCTGTTTTTATCTTTCTGTTTTTATTTTTCTATTTTTATGTTCTTATTTTTCTATCTTTATTTAAAAAAAAATAATATATGTTTTTCTGTTTTTTTTTGTTTTAAAAAAAATTAAAATTAAAAAATATTTGTTACTGTTTTTATTTTTGGGCTAATTATGTGCTCTAGTGCAGTGTTCTTTAGTATGTGCAGGATAAAAATTTGTATTAGGAGCACAAGATCATCAGCAGGCGGATAAGGAAGGAGAATTGGTTCACCAACACCCTGATGTGAAAAGTGACAAACTCAAACCTGGCACACCAAGTGAAATTCCAGAATAGGTTATGAGTTCTCAAGACTATTAAAGCAGACAAAGCTTTTAAAGTTGGTGATAAGAAGAATATCAACACCTACTGATGGGTGCTTGAGCTTTACCGGTCAAGCTAATGACGTTAAAAGAGCGCTTACTGGGAGGCACCCCAGTGATCCAAGAACAATATTTTTGTACTTTAAATTTTTAAATCTTGGTGATGATACAGGGAAGCACACCTACTAATGGGTGTTGGAAAGATTTGCACTTACTGACAAGTGCTAGAAAGGTTTGGGTCAGGCTCGTGACGTTAAACAAGCGCTACCTGGGAGGTAACCTAATTTTCTAAACTTATCTTTTTGAATTATGTTATATTTGCTTCTGTTGTTAGAATAGGAGTTGATGTACTTGGTTTAGAACTTATATCTGATACAATGGGTTGATGATGATTTGTGATGAGTATGCTTGATGAGGCTTTTATATTGATTGATGTTGAGATGATATATGAGATGCTATATACAGGTGGTTGTTCACAATATATATGAATAAATGCATGATAACATGATTGTGATTATGATACTGGGCAGGATGTGTATCTATGTAGTGGAACTTGAAACTAGCATTTGTGCAGTTTTGAACTCCACAGTTTTTGATTGAATGATTTCTATTATTGTGAAAGCATGAATGACTTTGCCCAGGTTTCTATGATTAAATCACTTGCTTGCATGTGTCATATGATCAAGGCCATCTTTGTTTAGCCCTTTCTTAGCCAATGCAAAAAGTTTCATCCCAATTAAAAAGAGCACAATGTGTTCTACCCTTTTTGAACCTAAGCCTTAAACAGTATGAGAAAACCCTTTTGCAAATCTTTACCTTGAGTTAAGTTGAGAATTATTGGGTGGTATTGATAAAGGTTCAAGTTTAGGGCTGTTGGGAAAGTTGAAAAAGAATAAGATAAGCATTGAGCTAATGTGTTGAGCAAAACATGAAAAGATGAAAAAGATAAAAGAAAGAGAAAAGAAAAAAAGATAAAATGAGAAGAAAAAGCTCAATGCAAAGAAAAGGGAAAGTTGGGAATGAGTGAGATTGGTTGTTTAAAGAGAGTTTGTGCTTAAATTATAAATGCGAATAACTCTCTTAACTCAAGGATTTTGTGATCCAGAAAAACCAATGTTCTTCTTAGCCCAACCACGTTACACGCCATAAAAAGTCCTTGTGATGATAACTTGCTTTTGAGTATGATTGATTGTGGTTAAATGAAAGGCAAAGTTAATTTGTGTGACATTGTAATAGTAGAGAGAATGAGTCACCTCAATATACACTTGTGTGCTTGAGTGAAACAATTTCCTTGGTGAGGAGTAGTTCCAATTATACATGATTGCATTTGTGCTTGGTTAATTGGTCATTCATGATAATAGCATCTGTTGGAAAGACTGTGATTATGTGACCACCATATTGAGTTTAATGGAAGTAATGCATCTTACATCTTGACTGATATTTTTATGATAAGCTAAGAGTGATTACTTGTCTTGGAAGAAAGACTTTTGGAAAGTATTAATCCATTGTAGTGATTGTTTGAAAACTGAGTTACATCTTGTTTTGCTTGAGGACAAGCAAAATTCTAAGTTTGGGGCTGTGATAACAGTTGAAAAACAGTTATTTTCATACTTAATTTTGATATTAAATCACACCCTTTATGGCTTAGAATTAGCTTGAAATCATACATTTTTATTAAGTTATAGAATAAGAGAGTCAAAGATGGTTTTCTTGGTTTTATGCTTCGTTTCCCTTTATTTTATAGGTTTTTGGAATGAATTGGAAGAAAGGTTGAAGTATCAAATGGTTGGAGTGCTGAAAAGTCAACCAAAATGCAGAAAAGTCAATCCGTCAGCTAGAAAAGTCAATCAGTCAACCAGAAAAGTTGACCCAACCGCTGAGCGGTTAGTTTTTGGCGTTAAGCGGTAGTTTTGGGCTCTGAGCGGTCCTATGATTAAGGGGAAACTGCTGAGCGGTTTACTTAGGCGCCTCGGCGGTTTTCTGTTGTTATTTGGTGGATTATGTGATCTTTCTGTTATCTTTTTGGCCTATATATAGGCCCAGTGAGAATCAATACTCAATCTTTTAGCAGAGGAAGACAACACAACACTCTTTTCACCCCTTGGAGGAGGATTTTGGATGTGGAAGCTCCAACATACCAAATCTAGGGTTTATATTTTCATTCTTTCCATTCAATTCATCTAGTTTCACCATGATTATGGTGAACTAAACCCTTTGTTGTTGGGGAACAATGTAATCTTTTGAAGCTCTCATATATTCAAATTCTTATTTATTTCATATGTTTGTCATATACTTGTTTCTCAATTGGTGGGTTCTCATCTATGCCTAATGCTTTTATTGTTTAACTCATTTAGGAAAAGATGTTTGTCTTTATCGATATGGGGATGTACGGTAATGTCATGAACTGGTGAGAAATTCCTTGATTATGCCAATATCGCCTAGGGATAGGGGTAGGACAGTCAACTGTATTTGCTTCCGATCGCATTGCATTACTAGTTACTAGGGGAGGCTAGGGATAGGAAGCCGGTAATTAATAATAGGCTCTTTTCACCAAGAGATTGGGTTAAGGGTAGACTAGAAAGTTTGCATGGCAATTGGATAAATAAGTGAAGTAAATAAGAAGAGTAGATATATGAGAGTGGATAAGATGAAATTGTAAACCCCAACAACACCATTTATCCATAGTTTTTCCTCAACCATTGATTCACTGCATTTGCATGTTTAATTCTGTTTTTGCATTTAACAATCAAAACTTTATTCTTTTCTCAAGTCTTATGTAATTAGGTTACATGAAAGTTAAGGCCTAAGAGTCCTTTGGGAAACGATACTCAGACTTACCCGTTTATATTATTTAATAACGATCTCGTACACTTGTCAGGGGCTTAACAATAACAAGCAATTAAAGAAGACTTCACTATTAGATGAAGTAGAACGTTTGCACATGGTATCATCTAGCCTATATAGATGCTTCTTTAAGTTTTTCTCTGTTTAATTCAAAGATGCATTTATTTAAGGCTTTAGCGTGCTTTCCAAAAACATTTTTTGAGTTTTCATCTAACAAGATATATTGAGAGTTTGTTTGATCATTGCCTAACGATTTATAACATTAATAGCATTCATCAAGACCCTCATTGCCGCATTAAATAGAGAAATCTTTTAGTGGTGTGTATGTTCGTACCTTGGTGTTTTTACTAATGCTTTCCTCAAGATGTTTAGATTTTCAGAGCATGAGACAAACCTTTTATATTTTAGTTGTATTGTTATTCTAATGATAACATTATCATATGCTCATATCGTTTATTGTTGTTTGTTAGACTTTAAAGCATATGAGGATGTTTAGACAGTTTAATCTTGTAGACAATCTTGTCTTAACAAACAGTTCTGGTGTTGTTCATGATGAAAATGCCTTTCTAGCATCAACATGCAAAGGTGGAGACAGTATCGAAGGTGTCGCAACCATCGGCGACTTCCATGACGTTCATTTTAAGGGTGTTGGTGTTGTCGCAAGTGAAGATGATAAGGGGTTTGAGCTTGTTCTTGCATATGGTGAGTCTACCATGAGGTCTTCTTGAAGCCTTCTTAAATCAGGCTAAGGAAATTCTATGCTAATATATGATGGGTCTTCCGTTATGTATGTTTTTGCTGTAATTTGATAATTGTGAATTATAATATAACAATGTATATTTGTTTACTCAACTTACAAAGCTGAAAAGTATAATATTCCACTGTAGGAATGAGGACTCAATCATAATACTCAACTGTAAGACTCCACTCTCCTAATTATGTTTCTCATTTACTATTCCAGGAATATAAATCATTATTCTTTTATTGCCTTACAGGAAAATTGTTAATTACCAAGGGGTTTTTATCGAGGGCTTTAAGGCCTTCGGTAATTCGAATTTACCGAAGGCTTTTCCGACGGTCATTTTAAGTGTAGATTACCGAGGGCTTTTGTCCTTCGGTATTGGACAGCGAAATTACCGAAGGCTTTGGACCGTCGGTAAGAGTCACGCTGATATATGATATACCAATTGGGTTTTCCCTCTATCAATTTCACTTCTTCGCGCCAGCTATCTTTATTCGTTCCCCAATCCAGTTGAGTCCGAGAACATTGTTTCTGCTTTGCTGCCAATCACCATTGTCTTCCTTCTTTGATTGGCGGTGGTGAGGTTGCTTCGAGGTGGTTTGGTGGTCTGAGGAGGACGCGAGGCTCAAGGATGCGTTTCTCGTTAGGGGTTAAGTTTACGATTGAGGGGTTTTCGTTGACGGCTTACTTGCTACCTTTTGCGCCGCTTTCCAGGAGGCTGTCGGGGAGGGAGAGTGTCGATAATCCCTGCGGTGGACATTTGGTGTTGTTTTTCTTCCCCTGTCGTCAAGGTAAGTAGATTTGTGTTTGAAACTGAATGTGTTCAGCCCCTATTTTTGGTAACAGGGTGTTTAATGATTAATATTTCTTGGTGTTAGGGCTTTGATCAGGGCTGAGTCATAAAATGTGTGGAAGGTTCCAACACAGCGGGTTAAAGTTACCAACAGTTCATCATTTCTAGGTAGGTAAAGTTTATCCTCTTGTATATGCCATGTTCATTGTGTTCTGTTAATTGCCTTTAGAACAGAGGGTGAATTATAATTGAATTTGGATTGTAAAGTTTTCAATTTGAGCATGTATGAAATGTTTGATTTGATGATAGCCTTGATGCTAATTTTGAGTATGTATCATCACCATCTCCATTTGCATAAAAGGATAAGGAGGATGAAGAAGTAGAAGAGCCAACAACCAAATTGTTGGGGCTCATCAAACTATCATGGGTTTGAAGCTCAGACATAGTAGGCCATGAAGAAGAAGTAGAAGAAGGGTTTGGAATGGTGAGAGCAGGAGGAAGGCTGATACCATTGAGCCTTGAAGAAGTAGAGTTCTGCCTCGGAAGGAAGGGTGAAGGAGAAGGAGGAGTGGAGGGTGTTGGCGGAGAGTTCAAAGGTAAACCTAACTCCTTGCNGGCTTTAACAATCACTGAGTGAACAAGTGCTTCTGGACCAAATGCTAATNTNATCATTTCCTTTTCACCATGGTCTTGAAGCAGAAGCAAACCCATGATTTTGGAAGCATTTTCTGGGTCCAAAGTTTGGACCCTTAAGAACACAATTCGTGTAGCTTCATAACCATCCACGAGTGAACAAAAGGGATTACTACATGGTTCCAAAGAAACTAGCCTATCCCTAAAAATCAAATCTGCCTTTTTCAAGTTTAGTCTCTCTCTCTCTCTCTATTCACTAGTGGCTATCTTTCTCACTCCTGTGGCAAGTAAAGTTTCTTTCTCAACCACACACAAGCCCTACCTACCAACTTGAGATGAGTGGTGATACAGTGACTTTCTTTCTTGTATTCTTGCAAGCAAAGAAAAGCAAGTTAAAGAAGAAAGGAGAGTAAGAAAGTTGAGTGTTAAAAGTAGTATTCTCGTGTGCATGATAAATGGGAGAAGACTAATGGAGTCAAAAGTTACCTTTGATAAAAAGAATGATTTTTATTTTTTTTTTGAAAAAAGGAGATGCACATAAGATGGTTTGTTTTTTCTTCTGCTAATAATTTCTTTAAAAGTATATTTGTTGAACTTAAAAATCGTATATAAAAGACAGCTCATGATCCTGCTGAATAATTTCCCACATTTTCAATCAATTATTGTACTCTTTAACTGAATTAACCAACATGCTGGTTTTGTTCATATTTATTTTATTTTCATTAGATTATGTGTCAAATTATACAGTAATTTTAACAAATATAATTATCAAGTTGTTGACTGATATTGTAGATGTAATCTCATAATATATATGTACTGCATGTTTTAGAGAATATATACCAAACTGTTCCATGCTCATGTTAAATCATGTTCTAATATGTTTGGATATTTTTATAAGAAGGAAGTAATGTTGTAAGTTATCATTAAATATGTTGTTTTATACAGAGATGTTGTTTTATCATTAATGATTAATATTTCTTGGTGTTAGGGCTTTGATCAGGGCTGAGTCATAAAACGTGTGGAAGGTTCCAACACAGCGGGTTAAAGTTGCCAACAGTTCATTTCCAGGTAGGTAAATTTGAGCATGTATCATCACTATTGTGTTTTGTTCTATTCTTTCTTTGCACTTTTGTCTTTGTATGTGTTGTGCCCAGTAATGAAAATGTTGAATAACTAATGAGATGTCCCAAGTTTTTCTCTATATATGTTTTAAATTTTTCTCTATATATGTGTTACCATTTTCTTTTTCCAACATCTGGATGCCTAATAACTAATGAGATGTCCCAAGTTTGAATTAGAATGCAAATGTTGAATAAAATATGACAGAATTTAGCATGAAGTGGTCCTACCAAACTGAAATGTGTTTGGATATGGGATTTAGTAATTGTAAAGAAATTAAAATTAATTGAGGATGAATTGTTTTAAATTAAGCTATTTCAATTTTTAAATGAATTGTCTTTGAAGAATTCTTTCTCCAATTCCTCTATCACTGCCAATTCCTCCTATACCCTTCTCTGTCAGTGCCAATTCCTCCCCCAATTGTTAGTGATATGGATTGGTAGCATTTCCCAAAGCTGTAGTATCTCTTGTGCAACAATTGGTTTAGCAAAAGGAGCTGAGAAAGGAGGTTAAGGAAGCTTTTTCTAAGCAGAGGAGGAGTTTTGATGAAGGGCCTAGAAATGTTTTTGAAGTAGGAGAGTTACACTAGAAAAAATGAACTCTAAATTGAGGTTTTGAGTAGTGGAATTGCACAACAGTGGTTATGAGTCCAATTAGAATTTTACAACAATTTTAAATCATCAAAACAAAGTTTTTTGAGCTATTATTTGGCATAGAAATACCAGATTCAGAAATTTGACCTTATAATAGCTAATAATGTAGCAAATTAAACAACTACACAGAAGAAATGAACTTTGAACAATGAGTTAGGCTGGACTAATTCATCACCAGGCTAGATTTAGCATGTCAATGACATGATTCGGTGATAAATTGCAGTAAACCTTCTCTATGACCACCAATTCCTCCGCCAATTCCCCTACCACTTATCTGGTTGTCCTAGAGTTTTCCAAAACACACACTGCATAATTAGACTTTTAATATGCCTTCCTTTTTGTGGAATTGTTTGGTTACCTCTTAATATTCTGACCTCATAAAGTATATTTTGATCATATCATGACTTTTGAAGCTAAGATCTCCTCCCTTAAACTTGCATTGCATAAATAAACCTGCTGCCCCTCTTTTTCATAGCTTGGTTGCTCCAATTGGACTTCAAAACACCATTCAAATCAGCAAAAACAATCACCAAACACATTAGTTAACTGCACCAGATTATGCTCCATAAATTGGTTTTAAAATTGATATTTAGGAAGCCAAACATCTTTAAAGCAATCAAGAAGGGTGTAGAAATGAAGGAGGCACAAAATTTTAGATCCTAAAATGGTTCTAAAACAGATTAGGAAAGCAAGAAAATTGAAATGCAGATTGAAACCAAGTTTTTCTAGCTCTGCTCCAAAAGAATTGACCTAAGATGTGTGGTTTTAAAAGTGAATTCGTGCACAAGTGATTCTAACACTCTAGTAATACATTCAACAACTTCAATTTCTGAGTTTAAACTTCTTTGAACTCTAATTGGGTTCAAAACCAAACTGTTTAGCATACTCACCATTCTACTTGCCAATATCACTCAAAAAAGAGGTGTGAATATGGTATTTTGCACATTCATGAGTCTGGCTTCAATTTGAATGTTCTAACAAGTTTAAAACAACATTTAGGACTTGTTTAAACTGCCAAATAGCATAGAATCACATCANCACGAAAATTGAAACCTAATAACCCATATTATGCAAAATTTGTGCCATTTTTGGAACTTGCAAAGTGAATCTGAGTTGGAGTTCTATTTTGTGCCTAATTATAGTTCAAAAAAGTCTTTTTGGATGAATTAAAACTGTTGAAATGTTTAACAAAGTGTCAGAATGGTTTAGGCACAAAATCACTTCCAAAACCACAAATTTTGAGTCAATTTTGGGAAGTAGAAAGGTGATTTTGAGTACCAGTTTGGTTTTGAGTTAAATTTGAGTTTTAACATGCTTCAATTGATAAAACAAAGTTGCTGAAGTTTGGAAAATCAAAGAAGGTTGGAAAATCTATCACCATGGTATAATGGTGTAATTTGCTACATAAATTTGCTCTAGCAAGGGTGATGTTCGAATTTTGTTGTTTTTATGCTATTGGAAAGCTTGAACAAGCTTAAATTGGTGTTCTAAAGTAGATATCACTGTTCATTTGGTCATATTTTAGCTTATATGCAGATTTGGTCTTTAAACCATCATATTTTGAGTTAAAATGGAAGTAGAGTAGTGATTTTGAATTGTAACATGTTTATGATTCATTTCAAAGTTTAAACACAATTAAAAAACTCAATTAGAAACTTGTAAGAAACTGTCCTAACAAGTTTAAAAGGGTAAAACCTAGCTAATTAGAAACTCACACTACAAAAACAACCTATAACTCAAAATATGACACCCTAGAACTTAAAACTAGTTGCTAGAATAGGCTAAAAATGGTCATAATGCATGGTGTCTTTAAGTATTAACCAAAGCAGTAAAAAAACTATGTACACAAGTTTTAAAACATAAAAGAAAGATAAAAATAAGGGCAAAATTCGAAAATACAAAGAAGTTAAAGATTTGACTATTAAGGACCTAATATTACACTACTTAAAGCCTAAAAACTATACTAAATAGGTTACAGTTTCGAAATTAACCTAAGGAAACCTAAGAATGTATAATTTTGTTATCCTAACAAGTTTAAAGTACCTAAATAAAGCTAAGAAAGATGTCAAAGTGGATGAACTACCTAAATCTCAAAATTTGGCCAGTTAAACCTAAACAGTGTACTAAATAGGTAAGAAAACGAGAATTGACCTAAAGTAACCTAAGAGTGTGTATTCTAAAAATCCTAACAAGTTTAAAGATGTTAAAGGAAGCTAAGAAACATGTCAAAATAGATGAAATAGCTAAATCTCAAAGTTTGCCTACTTGAAACCTAAAAAAGTAGATGAAGTAGCTAAAAATCACTACTCAAACCTCAAAAAAGGTGTACTACAATTGCAAACTACACTTAACTAGGAAAATAAACTAGAAAGAAAGTATCCTAACATGTTTAGAATGGTGAAACCTAGCTAATTAAGAACTGACACTACAAAAAATACCTAAAACTCAAAATATGACAAGTTATAACCTAAAACTAGTTAGGCTAAAAATAGTGAATCTGAGTTCTAGTTCTGTTTTGTGCCTAATTAGAGTTCAAACAAGTGTATTTTGATGAACTAAAACTGTTGAAATCAAGTGAAAAGTGTCAGAATGGATTAGGCACCAAAATCACTTCCAAAACCACATATTTTGAGTCAATTTTGGGAAGTACAAAGGTGAATTTTGGTAGCAATTTGGTTTTGAGTTACATATCAGTTTTGAGTTACCCCTATGCCTGCAGTACACCCTTCCCCTACTCTTGCAGTACACCTTCCCCCTACTCATACTGTACACCATCCTCCACCTACCCCTGTAGTACACCCTCCTCCTCCCACCCATGCAGTACACCCTCCTCCTCCCACCCCTCCAGTACACCCTCCTCCTCCTACCCCTGCAGAAGAGCCTCTTCCTCCCCCTGACCCTACTTCTATACCTTCCTCATCTTCTAGACCGCCTTCTGAGACTGCCACACCATTTACTGATCCAGATTCAGCTGATGATAGTGATGTGTTGACCCGTTCCTCCATGATCAACCATGGATTCAGCCATATGGAAAAGGGTAAGACTTTAATCCCTTTTTTAACTTTGATTGATGTTTTAAACATTGTCTTATTTGAAATGACTTTTTCTTCTTTATATGAAGGTTTATTCCATCCAGGGTTGCTTCCCAGGCCATCACACGATCAATTAAGCAACAGTATTTGACTCCATGGCCTACTTGGGGAGCAATACCTATAGATGGCAGAAAGCCATTCTGGGAGCGTTTTAAGGTGAACAACACTTTAAACTAATTATCATTCATATCTTACCATGTCTTAATCAATGTTTGTTTTGTTCATCATTGCAAAAGAAGATGCAGTGGAAAGCTGAACATGAAAGTCAAATACATAGAAATTTTCAGATGAAAGCATCTCATCGGCTCTCAGATATGTTTAGGGATGCCCGAATTGCAGGGGAGCGCCCTTACTGGATGGGCGAAATCATTTGGAACTCTTTGCTTGCACATTGGAATTCAGTAGAGTTTCGCAAGAAGAGTTACAGCCCAGAGGAACAGAGCGTCTGAAAAGGGTGGTGCCTTGCACACTGGCGGGTTGATCATAATTCACGAGCATTCCATTCGTATGGTAAACTTTCTTTACTTTTCTGTTTTTTTCATATATAACTTATGTATTTTATATTTCATATACACTAATAAGTCTAAATTATGTTACAGGCACAAGCTCTTGGACTTGCGGTCCATGTTGACGAGCTCTTTGCACAGACCCATGTTCGGAAGGGCACTAATGAATTCGTTGATGCAAGATCTCGCAAGACTCATGTAAATAGCACTCCTAGTATTAGTAATCCACATGATTATGTTATTGTATCATTCCTTGACATTGTTTTTAATGTTTCCACAGGAAGAATTTTCTACGAGACTTTCACAAGTTAGATCCGAACATGGGTCAGCTCCTACACCGGATGATGCAAGTAATGCAGATGACGACATCCGTAGGACACAGCGCTGGGTCGATGTCGTTGGTGGGAAGAAAAAGGGACGAGTCTACTGTGTAGGACAACTTGCTACAAACTATACAGCATCGAGAGGAGGTACACTGAAGCACCAACCTTCTTCTTCTTCCACCCCTTCTGCTGACGAGGCCATCCAGCGCTTGACACAGCTACTAGAGCAACGTGACCAGGAAAACCGTGCATTGAGAGAACAATACACTGACTTGAGAGACGAGTTTTCAAGCTTCAAGTCCCTGGTCATGAGAGTGCTGCCTCAAACTTCAGACACTCCTTCCACTGTCCCTCCGACCCAGCCACGACCCTCCCCGTCACCGACCGTCCCTCATCAGCCCAGATCAGTCCAGCCCACACCAGTCCAGCCCACACCAGTCCAATCATCTACAGATGAGCAGGACGATGAAGATACATTTGAAGACTTTGTACAATTTTAGTTTCATTTTGTTATTGATCATAGTAATGTTAGTACATTTAGATGTTAGTACATTATGATATTGGTACATTTATTTTTGCTTAGAATTGGATGATATTGCTATTATGATATTGTTAGAACAAATGGATGTCAGTACATTATGATGATAATGTTAGTACTTTATGATTTTTCATCAATGAACGAAAGATTTTGGGATGGACAATATATATGCAGGTTTGTTTGTGGATTGAAACTGTTATGTAGGACTGTGTATGTTGTGAACATTACACTACAGGTATGTGTGGTTGGACAAGGAAAACAAATACAGCACATTTTTCCCTGCATCAAACCGAAGGCTTTACCGAGGGTCAAAAGCCTTAGGTAATTACCGAAGGGCGGAAGCCTTCGGTAATTACCGAGGGCCAATAACCTTCGGTAATTACCCAGGACTTTTGGCCCTCGGTAATTACCGAAGGCTGTAATTACCGAGGGCCAATAGCCTTCGGTAATAGTAGCGACGACGTATTTATCGAGAGCTTTCTAACCGTCGCCGGGTCCTCAATAATGGATATTTAGCGACTGCTTATGGCGTTTTCCGAGGGATTGTGGCCTTCTGTAATTCCCTCGATAAATGCTTATTAAATCTTTTTACATGTATGTTTCTCTTTAAAAGTTAGGACTTTCTCACCAAGAAACATCAACATAGTATTAAGATACTCCAACTCCGTCTCAAAAACTTTGGCCAATTAGGTCAAAGATAATCACTTTTAACACTTTTAAGAATTAAAATATAATATTTCTGATGGATCCACAAAATAAATAAAATAAAATGTGTATATAATTATCTAAATTAAGTCTGTGTGTATTTAATGATCTTAATTAAGTTATTGATTTAATAAGCATACCCCCACAAAGTCAAATTAACAATCATGATGTTTCAGAAAGAGGTATTACACAGAAAAAAAAAAAAAATCGTAACCAGGGAAGAGAATTCGAGTTCAACTTTCCGAGTTTGTCTGAAGGAATAATCAAGCTGACCTCCAACAACACGAGCTCCATATATTCATCGATCAATAACAGGACAAACTCTAAGTATTATGTGACCAACTAGACATAGTACACACCAATCTTGAAATAATAAAGACAGTGAATGAAGTCATGATACTCCTCACAAAAAGCACGTTGCTGAATCATAAGTCCAAGACGATAAAACCAATAAAGATAATTTGATGGCACTTTCTTTACTTTTTAGCAGCAACTTGTAAGAATTATAAGGATAAAATGACATTTTACTTATTAAAAATCACTTTGTCACAATAAATAGCTAAAGTCTCCTAAAACAGGAGAGGTTTCCCTCATCGTTATTGTTTGGATATGGTAATATTTGTGACAAGATCTGAGTTTATAAGATATAACTATATTTATTTAAGCAGAGGAAAAGATCCAAATCCAAAAACAAGTTACAGGTCCACATCTTGAAGATAGCCTCCACTTTATTCTCAAGCAGGTATTAGAAAAAAGAAGGCTCATCCCTGAACCATCACGAATATAGGAATAGGGCTAATTAAGCATCTAGACAGGGTATTTGTATAACTGAAGAACCTTCTTCCAAGATGGTCTGTTGCTGATATCATCCCACCAAGCACTCACATGCTTCCTTTCTCTAACCAAATTCCCTCTTCCAGTTTGGTTCACCAAATAATGACCAAATGGGAGATGGCTAAGATCAGCAAGGCTGAAGAAATCACCAGCCAAATACTTGCTTTTTGAGAGTCTCTCCTCATAAACATCAAGCACCTTCTCAAGCTTTTTATCACTCTCTTCTATCACTTTTTGGTCTGAGGTAGCTCCCATTAATGGGGCAAATAGAACATTGATAACCAAATTGTAGAGTGGTGGGTGAAAGTTATGAGCTTCCACTTCAAGCCATTGTTCCACAAGACCCTTTTCTTCTATTGTCTTTCCCAACAAGTCAGTTCCTTGGTCTTTATACTTCTCTGCAAAGTATCTGATTATTGCACGAGATTCTGCAACATTGGTTTAAAATCAGTGTATCAGAATGGACATAGACTATCCTACATTTGCAAAAAGACAGAGAAAATGTATTTCGGGGAAGTAAGCATTCAACATTTTGGATAATCCTACGATGGAAATTTCAAACAATAAAATCCAATTCATACCACCCCCATTAAGGTTCAGTGTAAAGATATTTATGATGCATCAAGGATTAAACCATAACACATGTTTATCAAAAACAACTAATACACAAATTTCATGTAGTAACTGACTTATAACCCCTATGCCTCTTTTAAAACAAAGGAATATCAATTAGGAAAGGGAAAAGTGCAGATTAAGAATGAAGAATCCTAACCTCAACTCAAACAACATTCTTGATAAATAGTTTGAAAAACCCACACAGATAAGGTTAACAATAGGTGAAAAACATCCGAAGAGAAAGATAAAATATTGAACCACCATATATGGCATAAGAAACGAAAAGAAAGGCAGAAAATAAGAAAGGGGCTTTGTGGTTTACCGTAGAGAGTATAATCACCATCTTGAATAACAGGAAGTGATCCAAATGGCTGCAGAATCATCAGACATAAGTATAATTAAACATGAAAAAAAAGGAAAATATTACAAAAATCATAAAATCAAGTGAAGGTGCAGCTTGTGGGTAAAAAATTAAGTAGCAAAAGAAAAATTGAACCTGCAACTTAAGGAACTCGGGTTCCTTATTCTCTCCCTTGAAGAGATCGACATGCACTGCTTCAAACTCGATTTCCTTCTCAATCAGACACACAACCACCCTTTTGGGGGATGCATAAGTTGGACCATACACCTTCACCACCATTTTTGTCTCTAAATTGTTTTTCTTTCTCTGTAGTTTGAATGTGTTTTCTGTCAAGTTGTGCTTTTATGCTGTTCATTCATGAGTATAGCTCCAAAGACATTACTTTTGAATTGTTTAGTAAATTGTTGAGCACAAATAGCATTTTGCTTTGTTAGTGCTAATCTTTATACTGACTTTTTTTTTTTTTAATTTTAACTTTATGTTTCCACTGTCTGCACTCAATATATTTTATTACCATATAGATTTTGTTCTAAAACAAAATCTATAAGGATGTAAATTTTGATTTGATTTAATTATTGGTGAAAATTTTGATTTGATTTAATTAATTTTGTAAAACTGATTTATATATATTTATATCTATATATATATATATATATATATATATATATATATATATATATATATAT
>NW_014543998.1:145958-149234 GCF_000741045.1 Vigna radiata var. radiata | reverse complement strand
TATATATATATATATATATATATATATATATATATATATATATATATATATGAGCTTGTTTTTGAATAAGTATTTTTTTAATAAATTAAAAGAGATATTTTGGCACGAGTTCCTCATCTATTTCTTTTTTACTGTCTTTTTAATTCATTATTGTAACAAAAATATATTATTATAATAATGAGTAACTACAGAAAACCAACATGATCTATCTTGTAATTTTTTTTAACTATATTAAGATCGTTATTAACTTAGTTAGTTGTTAGATTCATTAATTATTTTGTATTTTCTATAAATTGTTTTTTAATTAAAATGTTAAATTTGTGCAATTTAGAAAAAGACTGATATATAATTATATTTTTTGGGCTAAAAATTATAGTGAATATATATACAATTATATTCAAAAGTTAAACAAATAATAACAATTATAAGGGTTATTTATATATTTCATATTCAACTATTATCATTTTGTGAATTTTACTACACAAGTACTTTTTTTGTTGTTGGTATTTTACACTGCAATATGATTTGCTTAACAATTAGCTATTATATTATTAAAAGGGTATTATATGATATATAAATTGTTAAAGGGACGATGACATGAGAAGAAAAAGTTAAAAGCCCGAAACAGCATAATTATTTTTATTAATTTATTTGTAAAAAAATTATTTTTACCTTGTTTTATTGAAAAACAAATCATGACACCTGTTATCAGTTTATTAGCGATTTAACCAATTGATAGAATGTGTAAAAATTAACCAGAAATAACAAAATTTTTGAAATAAAATTTATGAGAAATAATAATAATTAATTAGTAGAATATTATGAACTTAGTTGTAATAATACATTATTTAGTTGCTCAAGTAACAACCTTTTTGCCAAACAATAAGAAGAGAAACTACAATTGGCCACCTCTTGCTATAGCAATTTTCTCAATCACTAATTTAGAAATGAGGGAACTTGTCTGTTTGTGACAGTCCCGTGACTGATTTTAAGTACAATATTATAGATATTCTTAAATTATTTTGGATAAAAGTATAGGTTATTTTTATAATATCTCACTTAAAGGCTACCCCAACAAAGTAAAACAATACAGTAACCTTATCACTTGTTTTATTTATATACTAAGAATGTCATTTTAACATAAACGAAAATAAAAGTTAACTAATAATTTGAAATAATTTACCTTTTACTTTAATTAAAATTTTAGTTTTTAAGGTTCTAAACTTTTCAAACCCTCTTTTTATGGTTTTTCTGTTGATCATTACTTTTTTCTTTTCTATAAATCAATTAGTGAGATAGAACCACAATTTCGATTTATAATCAACCTTTAAAATTGTATTAGGTTTGAAAGTTTCTAAATAGCGAGGTAATTTTTCTTGTAAGATATTCTATATATTTCAAATATAAAAAAATGACATATGTTTAAATTGTTTATTTAAAATGTACTGAGAAAGAAATGAAGATTGGATTGAACTTAATATTTCTTTAAAAGATTAAAATATTGGAATTGTTAATGATATAATTTATTCTATGTACATTGTTTAATTTGAACCGAGGGTTTAGATAAGTTAAATTTAGTTTGCCTTTATTGTTAATTAAATTTAGATGCATGTGTTTTGATGATTGAAAAATGTTAAGAGTTATAATTCACGTCATTTTCTTTATCGTCGTTTTCTATAATTTTTAAAACTTTATCATATATATACTAGACTCAATTATTCTACTTTTACTGTTGTGTAGAATCATTGTCAATAAATTTTATCTTATCACGTTAGTTAGTTAATATCTTTGATAAAGCTCCTAAACTATAATTTTTTGCACCTTTCACCATATACCTTCATTCTATTTTACCTGATATTGAATGATTATTAGAATGACAGGATAACCTCCAACATTTGGACTCTCACATCAATATGTATACTAATGAAATGCCACCATAGAATCTCCCTAAGAGATCCTGGAATTGTGTCAACACATATACCATATTCATCATCATCACAATTTCATACATGAATAAATACCATAATACTCTTAGACATGCATACAGTACATTTCAAATTCGTGAAGGACAAACTCATAGTGAAAGCTCTTCTGAAAGGAGAACTTAAAAATGGTTTGTATCAACTACTTTTGTCTACATGTCTCTTAAAAAAATTTGATATAGGAAAATTGGACATCCCAACAATAAAGTTCTGAAAAAGGTCTTGAAGGAATGTATTAAGAGTCTGGCAAGTGTACCGAATCGTATCAAGTAATAATAAGTGGTAAGACCAAGTATCGTTTACCTAGAGACTTATTGGCCTAGACTTTCATGTGATTTATTGATTATTTAAGACTTGAATAACGAAAAATAGGGTTTATAATACTAAAACGAAAATTAAACATGCACATTCAAAAGTTGATCAATTGACAGTTGAATGATATGGATGAATTGTGTTGTTGGGGTTTCCGACTTATCCTAATCCACTCTCATATATTTACGAATTCTACTTTTTAATTAATGTTAATGCCACTTTCTAATTTACCCTAATCCCAATGTCTTGGTGAAGAGAGCCTACTCCTAATTACTAGTTTACAATGTCTTACCTCCCAAGAAATTGTTCATGCATTGCATTCGCACAAAAGCTTAAAGGCAATCGGTCCTCCTATCCCTATGTCTAGGTAATATTGCTCCCAAGAGAATTCCCCCATGTCTAGAACTACCTACATGTGTCCATATAGATAAAATCAAAGATCAAGCTATTGAATGAGTTAAACAAAGCATGCATAGAGAATAGAAGAAAAACTCTAACAATTAATGAAATAAAGCATATGAATAAAGCATCAATTCAATATATGAGAGTTTCAAAGGATTACATCGTTTCGCCAACAACAATGGAGGTTTAGTTTACCATAGACATGATGAAACTATATGAACTTAATGAAAAGAATGAAAAGACAAACCTTAGAACTTATAGGTTGGAGCTTCCGCATCCAAAATCCGTCTCCAAGGGGTGTAGAGGGTGTTTCTGCCTCTCCTTCTGCCAAAAGATAGACTCTCTAGGTCGTGCAATTCTATTTAAAGTTCATTAAAATCAGTAGAAACTGGCCTAGGCCCAAAACAATTGCGCTCAGCTGATAACGGTTAAAAAACAGTTATTTTCATATGTCAATTTAGACCAAATTACACCCTTTAAGACTTAGAACGAGCTTAGAATCAAGTAAAACTCAATAAATGAGTCAGTCGAGAGTCAAAAGCTGTTTTTAGCAATATTATGCTTGTTTTGCATTGTTTTG
>NW_014543998.1:111763-145273 GCF_000741045.1 Vigna radiata var. radiata | reverse complement strand
TCTATTGATACGGGAACGTACAGTACTGTCATGAACTGGTGAGAAATTCCTTGATTAAGCAATACCAACCTAGGGATAAGGGCTAGGATGATCAATTGTTTTTGCTTCTTTTCTTAATGCATTATTAATTGCTAGGGGAGACTAGGGATAGCAAGCCGGTAATTAGTAATAGGCTCTTCTCGCCGAGGGATCAGGTTAAGGGTAGGCCAAGAAAGTTTGCATAACAATTAGATAATCAAGCACATTAAACAAGAGAAGTAGATAAGAGGGAGCGAATAAGATGAAATTGTCAACCCCCAACAACTCCATTCATCCATAGTCTTTTTCGTCAATTGAATCAACCACATTACATGTTTATTTTCTATCTTTGCATTCACAACAATTAATTCCTTCTTTACAAGTCTTACGATTTTAATTCACATGAACGATCCTTTTGAGTCTCTTGGGAAGAAAGATATTGGGTATTACCGATTATATTACTTGCACGATCTGATACACTTGCCAGTAAGTCAACATCAGCGCTGGGTCACAGCTCACCAATAAGTGCGACACTCATGATGGACACTCAGCATTGACGCCCAGGCGTTTGGCAGTGACTTCACTGAAGAAGCCAGTGCTCAACGGTGGGGTAGTGCTCAACGGTGGGTGCGATACTCAAATTCTCCCCTTAGCGTTGGCGCTTGAGAGTTTGACAGAGATCCATTCAACAAAGCTGGCACTCAGCGTTGTCCTAGCGCTCTAGGGTACTGCGATTTTTCCTTTGTGCACTTTTCCATCTTTTCTTGAGTCCAACTCCTTCCTACTTCAGCTTCCTTCATTCAATTCATGTTAAATTCTGCCAAAACAAGGAAAACCACGCATAATACTACTAAAACCACTTTTGACTCTCTTATTCTTTAACTTAAGCAAAATGCATGATTTCAAGCTAGTTTCTAAGTCATAAAGGGTGTGTTTTGTATCAAATTTAAGTATAAAAATAACGGTTTTTGAACCGTTATCTGAATGGAATGTTAAAACATCATTTAGTGACTTGTTCATATTTTGTGAAGCTTGTCCATTTGGGAATTTGCATGCATTGCCTTTCAAAGGCTCTTCCTCACATGCTAATGAAAGTTTAGATTTAATTGATTATGATGTTTAAGGTCTTGCTTCAATTCTATCCGTGTCCAAATATTATGTTCATTTTATTGATGATTTTCCAAGCAAAGTATACATGTCTTCACCCTTTTCAAATCTATGGTCGAAAATCAGTATAATAGAAAAATTAAAATCATTCAATGGGATGAAGGTGGTGAATTTAAACTTGTTCAAAGGATTGCCCTAGAATCGATAATTATATTTAGAATGTCTTGTCCCTACATTTCTCAACAAAATGGCAAGGCTGAGAGAAAACATAGACATGTGGCTGAACATAACTCTACCCTTTTAGCACAAGACAAAATGCCCCTTCACTACTAGTGGGAAGCCTTCTCAACTATTGTTTACCTAATCAATAGGATACCATAACCAATAAATCCAAACAACATTCCGTACTCATTAGTTTACAAGAAAGAACCTGACTATGGAAACTTAAAACCTTTTGGTTATGCCTTGGTGGGCTGTCGCGACCCATACAAATTTGATTGCAATTTAGAAATGCAGTATAGCTAGGAAGTGACTCCTAGGTTGTCTCTCAAGGACCAAATGTGGTTCGAGTCATAGGTCTAACACGGAGTGGGGGGGTTTGTGAAAATGTTGTGGTGAATAGGATGAATAAAATCAAAACACTGAAGCAAACAGAATGCAAACACAGATCTAAAAACGAATTCCAAGACAGAATGAAAACGGTTGGTCATTAACTCAATTACAATGCTTCCTATCCCAGATCAACGACAAGTACACACTACTCTAATCCAAATCCGACACGAATCACCCAACTAAGCGAAGGCTAATTTGGTCTTCAAATTTACAGACTAAGCGAATGCAATGCACAAATTTAATCAGTGATCCACCATACAGTCTAATCAACTAAGCAAAGAATTGACACTGATTAGGCAACTAAGCATATACCTAATCGCAAGCAGACAACAGATTAAATATTGAGCAGAATCAAAGCAGCAGTATGGCAATTAGAGTTCAAAAGTCTCAAGGAAGCAAAGTAACTTTATTAACAACCAACCCGACTAACCTAAGCTAACATCACAATTAAATTACCATTACCAAACATACTAGATAACATTAAAGTAAAAGAAAATATTAAATCCAACACTGTAACTAATAAATATCTAAACATAATTAAATGCAACTAAAATGCAACACTTAAAACTAAAACCAAAATGTATCTAGCAGCCACTTTCAAAGCTAAATATATCATCACTTTTTAGAAGAAAAGTATCAATGCTCTTTAAAGAAATCAACCCCAGCGTGCGCAACTCCAAAATTGAAAAACAAAGCATTCTCATTGAAAGAAATAAATTCTCCGTTAGATTATAAATGTCCGTGCAGCACCTCAAAGCCAAAATTTAATTCCAATTTGCTTGAACTCAATTTAATCTAACTATTCTAAAAGCTATTAGGATGCAAGGAGCTATTAGGATGCAAGGGATAAATGAGAAAACCAATATGCAGCGATGATCAAATGCAAAGTTTATGCTAAAGGAATAAAATTCTAATTGAAAACATCCACTAAATGCATATCATTCACGGAACAACAATTGAAAATAAATGCCTAAACAGTAAAATAAATATGAAATAAAGCAGCTGCTTGAACCTTGATGGAGGTCGCACCCCATGCAAAATTTAATGAGCATATAAGAAATGCAATATAGACTAGGAAGTGACTCCTAGGTCGTCTCTCAAGGACCAAATGTGGTTCGAGAATTAGGTCAGACACGAAGTGGGGGAGTTTTGTGAAAAGTTTATGTGAATGCGAATGAACTAAATCAGAAGACAGATGCAAACAGAAATGTAAAACTGAAATGCGGACAGAAACATAAAAACGGAATCGAATACAGAATGAAAACGGTCGGTCATTAACTCAATTACTATGCTTCCAATCCCAGATTAAAGACAAGTAGACACTACTCTAATCCAAATCCGACACGAATCACCCAACTAAGCGAAGGCTAATTTGGTCTTCAAAATTGCAGACTAAGCGAATGCAATGCACAAATTTAATCAGTCATGCACCATACAGTCTAATCAACTAAGCGAAGATTAAACACCGATTAGGCAACTAAGCGTATACCTATTCGCAGGCAGACAACAGATTAAATATTGAGCCGAATCAAAGCAGCAGTATGGCAATTAAAGTGCAAGAGTCTCGTGGATAATCTCAAGGAAACAAAATAATTTTATTAATGACCAAGCAACTAATTTAAGCTAGCATGATAGGCAAATTGAAGAGAGAAAAAAGTGTGACTTACTCGAGGAGCAAATTCATTTGATAAATTCCAAAATGCATCTTATGATATTTAATTGCAATGCGTCAACAAAAATACACATAAGGAAGAATGTAAAATTGCAACACTTTAAATTAAAAGATGGCATGCACTGTAGCTTAGAATAAAATGNAATAAATTCTAACCAATCTAAAAGTTCATCACGGAAATATTAAAATAAAATAAAAAAAAACATGAACACTAAAATAAACCAAGTCACTAAACTTCTTCTAAAATTGAATCTACCGTGAGTTCCTTTCCAAGTAAAGCATAACACGTGTATTTAAACCAAAAAAAATCACCTCTTTACAAAAGTAAATCCCAAATAAAATAAGCACGTAAATTTTAAAGTAAGCCACCTAATAGAATGTAAATAAAGTCTCCATTGTTTCATCACCGCTTTCTATAAAAGAAAACAAAAGGAAAATACTTGCTTAATTTTTCTACAAGAATATCATCACCGTGGACAAGTAAATTAAATGCAATGTTTGGTTGTGGTTGCTTTTACGAGAAAGAAGATTAAAAATTTACTGCACATCACTGGCCATGTAAAAAAAAACTCTAAGTCTTCCCTCCTTCTTCACGTACTCCGGTGGCGGCTCCCTTTTTCTATGTAACAGTGTCCTCCTTTTTATAAGATTTTTTTCTTTTTTTTTTTGTCAAAACCCTACGTGTAGCAGCTCCTAAGAAAAGAAAAGATGCCCTTAAAATTAAGGCCTTGCAGATGCTGGAATCCTTCTCATGGGCCGCTGCACTCCTAAGTTGCTGTTGCCAGCGTAAAGAAAATGTGGGCCGCTGCCATTCTTCAACGCTGGAATCACCGTCTGCACCTCCTAAATTGTGTGTGGCTGCTGCTGACCGCTTCATCACAAGGCCATAATGAATTTTCGTGCTGCAGTCCCTTGATGGACTTTCTACCAAGCTGCTAGATTTCCTTTCTTAGCCCAAAAGAATCAGCCCATGATTTTTTATTTTTAAATTGAATGCATTACCGTCCTTCGTGGCAGGTGGTTTCCGCATCAATCTTCTTTAATTGCTAATTCAACAATGCCTCAATTCCTATGGGCCGTGACATTTTTTAATGAGTCCANGAGTGCTTCTCATGTCCAACTTCTTTCTTCCAAAATGAATCAATCAGCTGGACCATTGTTCAATCTCCTCTTTTGCTTTTTATTCTCCAAGCCAAATAAAAACAACANCTACATCATTTAATCACTTTTGAGTCGTGACTATACCTCCAAATATCCCGGATTGTATTTCCAAAATTTTCCCTGCAATTAATAATGCAAATAATTAGCTCAGATAATTCAAATTAATTAAAATAAGAATTATTGGTCTAATTAAGTACAGTTAGCAAAAATGGGAAAATACTGGACATTTAAGCACAATTCCCTAATTAATTCTAGCACAATAAACTAAGTGAAGTTAAGAAAATATCGACTCATCAAACCTAAATTTATATAGACTATAAAAGTAAAAATTTGTTCATGCATAAAGAAGTAAAGAAAACGAAAATTGTTTTTGGAGTCTACATTGTAGCTGTATGTGTGCTCTTCAGAATGGAAAGATAACTCCAACGTGAGTGGCTGTTGCTGCCAAAAGAAATGCACCTTCTATCCATTATCTATCCATTCCATCTTCAATATTCAAAGAAAATAACGCTCTCCCTGAAAAAGTTTAAAAACCAAGTAATGCCAAAAGTGACGGTTGTGTCCTAGGAATCTCCTAGGGTTGCGTGCTATTCCCTCCTCTGGGCCCAGATGCTGCCTGCTGAAGTTAATCAAGCAAGCTCTTCCAAAAAGTGTTGCTGGACCAGCTGCATGTATGGATGGAGAGCTGGTGCCTACTGCCAGCGTGCTTTGGGCCGTGGCATATTCCACCAAGAGATGTGAAATCAGCGTTTTGCATGAATTGATTTCCCATGGGCCTCCTTATGCCTTGCTGGACACGTGTGGCTGCTGCTGTAATCAATATGAAATCCACCATGTACCTTTTTTTTTCTTTTAAAAACCAAAAACCAATTGCCATTATGGGTCGTAACAACGTGCAGACCAGCCATGTGAAGGCATGCTTTCTCCCCATTGAAATCACTATTTGCACCTCCTTCAATGGAATTTACACCTCCTCTCTCTTTTAACTTAAGATATAATTGATGTGGCATGAAAAATTCTTTTTAAGTCTCAAAATATTATCCAAAAATTTCCCTACAATTAATAATGCAAATAATTAGTCTCAGATAATTCAAATTAATTAAAATAAGAATTTCTGTTCAAATTAAGCACAATTAGGAAAAATGGGGAAATACCGGACAATTAAGCACAATTCCCTGATTAATTCTAGCACAATAAACTAAGTGAAATCAATAAAATATCAACTCATCATGCCTATTGACAAGTAAAGTATTGAAAATAATGTCTACTTTGACAAGTTGACTTTAACCAACGACTGTTGTACACGAAGAAAGAGAAAACACAAGAACTAAGGCCAAGAGCTTAGTCTAACTGACACTTATCCAAAAAGCCTTTAAATAAAAGATCTTTCAAATGAAGAATCAAAAGGATAACATACAACGAAATATTTATCCTTTGAGAAGCGTGATAATGCTTGAATTTACCATTATCTATGATGTAATTTTGATATTAAGTCAACTCTATTTGACTTAGAAACTTGCTTGAACTCTTATTTTTTAGTTTATTTATTGAATAAGAGAGTTGAGGTTATACTTGATGATTTTTATCACTAATTCCCTTGATTTTGTAGGTTATTGGGATGATTTGGAAGAGGAGTTAAATTATCAAGGAGTTGGAACCTAGAAATTTTGCCTCATAGTGGTGTAGAGGAAGTGAACTAAACGTCCTTCCTCTTTCTCTTTCTCTCTCACACTTCCTTCCCTTCTTTTTTCTTCTTCTCTCTTCTCTCTCAAACTTGCTTTCCCTTCTTCTTTCCCCCACCTACCAATAACAAGAACCACACACCGCAAAGACCTCACGTTACTGCTGTCACAGTGTTTGCATCTTCTTCTTCCACCATTCACGTCTCCGCCCGCTACCAACGATGAAGACAGCCAACAACAGGTGATCCCAGTCGCAGAGCTTGAGAGACTGAACCACATCAGGAGCGGTGATGAGAGGCATATCTGAGATGCTTTGGTGCAGATCTGAGATCCTTTAGTGCAGATCTAAGATGCTTTGGTGCAGATCTGAGATCCTTAAGTGCAAATCTGAGATGTTTTGATGTAGATATGAAATATTTTGGTGTAGATATGAGTTTTGAAGTGAAGATCTAGAGTTTATAAGTTTTGAAAAAGAAAGAAAAATAGAGTGTAGGTCAAAACTTGGGCTTGGATAATAATACAGTCACTGTTAACGGGTATTCAATGGATATCCGCGGGTTGAAAAAAATCCGCGAGTTTTTTTATGCGGGTACCGGCGGGTAGCGGATCGGGTAACGGGTACACTTTTGTAAATACGGGTCGGGTTCCGGTATCACACTATCCGGCCCGAACCCGACCCGTTGCCATCCCTATGTGTCAACATAATAAAAACCTTATTTTATTTTTTAATTATTAATTAATTCAAAATCCGTATGTAAAATTTGTATGTAATTTTTTTTCCACTTATATACGGATTTTATATACGAATATATCCGTAGATAAATCTTTTTATTATTATATACGGAAAAATTCGTATATAACTCCATTTTCAATATCCATATATAAAATCCATATGTAATAGGTCATTTATCTACTAATCTAAATATGTATATAATAATCCGTAGATAAATTTCATTTTTCTTGTAGTTGTTGAAAAAAATATAAAAAGAGTGATGAATACTAGTGTTGGAAAAATTATGATTCTTAAACGCCCATGTGTGATAGGTATCGAGACAAACATCTTGGTAGTTTTTCATTTCATAAATTGGTAAGCCTTAGCTTTGAAGACTTACGTTATAAGAGCCATGTTGGATATTCAACTTGTATTAGTGAAACTCGATTTTTTTTTTTGTTGAAGAATGATTTTATGTTGAAAGTTGAAGTTTTAAGAAGCTTTTTATTGTTTAACCATTTACAATATCTTAAATTTTAATGTTGAAGGAAACATGTATACTGATAAATTATTTTAATGTTGAAGGAAAAATGTATACTGATAAATTGGTTAATCTAAAAATTTATTCCAGATAAGATTTTCAATGGTTTGGAACTTTGTCTTCTTTTATTAATCAGAATTTTTTTAAAAGTTGGTCTAGACTAGAAGAATTTAGACACTAGTTCAAAAATGCTATATTACGTGGGTTATTTTGGGCTTTTAACGTCTACAAAACAATCGACGTCATTTCCGGTGACGTCAATGGGACATCGGACATGAATATAATCGATGTCTATAGTGACGTCAGTCACTGCCATGTCCGACGTCACTAAACATCAGAGTAGGACTAACTGGACGTCTAAAGACATTATATAGACGTTGGTCGGAACAATAACCGACGTCTAAGAGGCACTAAAGACTTCGAAAATGACACAGACTGACGTCTAAAAGGTACTATAGACGTCGGTGTATACATTAACCGACGTCTAATCCAGTGGTTGTGTTTTAGTACAGTTTTGTTCCCGTCTTTGGATAGCCTAGTAGAACAATCTCCTTTTGCTAGTTTCCCCCCAAAAAAAGCTTGTGTCTTTTGAATTTCTTATGGGTCCTTTCAACCCAAAACCGAACCTGGGTTGTTGCTTAGTTCCATTTTCATCCACAAGAGGGAAAAATCACGGTGAAACGATAGCTAGGAAACGACCCAGGGTCGTTTTTGGGTTGAAACGACCAAAAGAAATTCACAAGACGCCGCTTTTTCTGGGAGGCAACTAGCAAATGGAGAATGTGTTACTACGTTACCCAAAGAAAGGAACAAAACTACACTAAAACACAACACAGAGAAAGAAAATTTTAATCAATTGAACCAGAAGATAATCGATGAAAGACTAAACAAAGTTTAAACGGTAATCATAAAGAAAAACCACGCACCTGGGATGCCGCAAGAGAGAAAAAAGGAGAGGAGGAAGACGATAAAGATATCAGAAACAACAATAGAATGCCGCAAGAGAGAAAAAGAAGAGGTGCCGCAAGAGAAAAAGGAGAAAAGGAAGACGATATTAGAAACTGAATGCCGCGAAGAGTTTGCAGTTAAATTAAAATGAAATTGGGCGTGGGTTGCTCCAGAAACCGACGTCTATAGTCACCTAGACGTCGGTTATCTCACTAATATGACGTCCAAGTGAACACTTAAACTGACTTTTTGAATACCAATTAGACGTCGGTTTCGAGGGGAGCCGACGTCTAGGAAGCTGAACCGATTGACCTTTGATTTCCTGTCAAGGATGTTCACGACAGTTGTGATGGGGCGCCGACGTCTATAATAACGTAGACGTTGGTGCCCCTCTAGCTGACGTCTAGGGCCCTCGAGTTTGGTGAACATAATTAATTACAGGCACATAGACGTCGCTTCCCCTCAAAATCGACGTCTAAATTGAAGGATTTTTTGTCTTCCCGCCTTCCAGACAGGCCTTAGACGTCGCCCTTTGACTACGTGACATCTAAGCGCCTGGGAATTAGGTGAAGAGCATTAATTGCAGCCTAGTAAACGTCGGCCCCCGTTAACACCGACGTCACTAGACTATCTTATCACCTACCTCAGGCCATTAGACATCGGTTTGCAGCAGTGTGGATGTCTACAATATCATAAACGTCGCCTTACCTTAAATTCGACGTCTAGTTTACCAAGCTATTTACGATAATGACACCATCCACTCATATACATCGGGTTACCAGCAAACCGACGTCTACTGGATGACGTTAAACAGCGTTTTTGCACTAGTGAGATTTTCTTAATTTATTTATATAAATTTTAGTTTTATCCCTTGAATGTTTCTTTTTGTTATTTACTTTTAACAATATTATTCCCATTATTAATAATTATTAATGAATTTTAGAATGACAACGTTGGAATGTCAAAATTTTATAATGTTAATTAGAATAAATAAATAAATTTTATTTAGAAAACTATGAAAATGTATTAAAAATTATAGGAAGTGCATTTCTCTATATCCCAATTTTTTGACATTATTGTTTAGCTAGTGTCATGAGAAACATGTTTCCAAATAAGCAATATACTAGTGATTAAAGATAATAAGAAAATTAAAAGAAAAATATTTAGAAAAATAAGTCTCATGAATATTTACAAAAAAATAAAGAAAAAGAAAAAGTCTCTGAAGCTTACTGCATGAAGGTCAATTGGGTGACGACACCCTCCAAGGTTATGGGTTGGGCCCTAAAATATTCTGGGCCCAGTAGCTCTAGCAGTGTTTAACTGTCTCATTATTAATCCTCATAAGTTTGGTGTTGCACAAAACGGTTTCTTAATGCATCTCCATAAGTATGATTATGTAATTTAAAATTTAAATTTTGTATTCTAAAATATATAATCTAGAATGTATTCTAAAATATACAATCTAAAATACAATCTTTTATATTCCAAAATATATAATTCAAATTTCAAAAATTATATTTTATATTGTATAAAATAAAATAAATTTCTGTTTTAAATTGTTTAATTTAAAATATAATTTTTATTTTGTATTTTAAAATTTCTTATATTGTGAATTTTACATTCTAATATACAAGAATTTATTGAGATGCAAGTTGAAATTACGGAGTACAGAAAGAAATGGCCGTTACATTGAAAAATGGTTTAAATTATCAATAAAATTTTTTTAACTATACATGAAAAATTCATAAGTGATACATTTATCAGGTCACAACTTTGTAAAGTCTATTATAACAATTATATTAATATTAAAAAAAAGAGCTCATAATATTATATATATTTTATAACAACTCATTTTAATAAATACAATTATTAAAAGAGACTCCATACGTTAATAGTTAAAAATACACATTATTCACGAAAATATGTATATAAGACTATTATAGTTGTCTCATAAAGTAACTAAAATATCCAATATACACGTATACAAAGATTTTATAGTACTAAGAGTATTATTATACCGAGTTAAAAGCATAACCTTATTTTATACAATTGAATAAGATAAGAAATTTAACCGTTTAACTCTAAAATTCATCATCGCTTTCATTCTACCTAGATTAATTAGAGCAACTTCATCTATTCAAACTATTAAAGTGATCGTTGCAAATAAAAAGAAAAACACATACAACAATATAGAAAGGAAAAGATAAACTAATTTATCAAAAACAATCATATATATACAATTTCGTTAGAAGCACATAACACAGGTAAATCAATCAATCTCTAAGACATACAATAATTCATTTTAGAGTTAACCATTCATATATATATATATATATATATATATATATATATATATATATATATATATATATATATATATCTGTGTGTGTGTGTGTATGTATTGATATAAAACTTTTGGGTTTCCTACACTTGTAATGGTATCTAAACTCTGTAAAGTCATAAACAAAGGGGTTATCACCCTACCACCTACAAGGTTAGCCCCTTTAGAGTCTAGAACCAACCTCATGCCCAAAAACGAGAACATCCGGCTAATCTTCATGACATACCTAACACTTCTCTACTTGAGAATGGATGATATTAGAATGTCAGTATAACTCCCATTCATAATCCCTATATCAATACATACAATGCTAAACACGACCATAAAATCTCTCCACGAGATTCATGGAATTATACCAAGCAGATATATCATACTCGCAACCAATAACAAACTCATCATCACCACAATCCCATACTTGAATAAATGCCTTCCAGGTTCACAATCATGTTATTCATTAAGCATGGTTTCATCATTCGCATAATCACACACATTAAGCACATCATAAATTAGGCGCTAAAGGGAAACCGCTGAGCGATTTAATTAGGCGCTAAGCGGTTATCTGTTTTTATTAGGCTTAAATTTTGTAACTTTTTTGGTCTATAAATAGACCTAGTGCGATTCAAAAAGTAATCTTTTGGCCGAGAGAGACGTCCAGAGCTATTCTACACACCTTGGAGGAGGTTCCTGGGATGCTTAGGCTCCAATCTACCAAATTTAGGGTTTATTCTTCCATTCTTTCATTATTTTTCATCTAGATTCACCATGTCAGTGGTGAACTAAACCCTAGGTTGTTGGGCAACAATGTAATCTTTTGAAACTCTCTTATATCAAAATTCTTATCTTCTTTATATGCTTGCATATGCTTACTTTATCAATTGTTGGGTTCCTTGCCTTTGCTTAATGCTTTTATCATTTAACTCATTCGATAAATGTTGTTTGTCTTTATTGATACGGAGACGTACAATAATGTCATGAACTGGGGGGAATTCCTTGATTATGCTAATGCCGGCTAGAGATGTGTACGGTAAGCGATCGAGGACCAGTCGGTTATAATAAATAAACGCCCGGTTACAAAAGATACTGAGTCACCCATTATACTGGGCCAATTTTTATTAAAGATAATAGAAAATCAAATAATATCTAATTAGAGATATAAAGGGAGCTGTTAATGGGTTATCAAGTAAGTTAGTTTTTATTTTATTCTGTTTATATTCTGTTAATTTTATATCACTTTGAGGCTTATAAAAAGAGAACCTAGAACACTAAACAAGGTATGTTTACATTCATTACTCTTCTCACTTTCAATATTGCGACACAACAATTCCTCTACCAAATTTTCTCACTCTGAGCATCACTTTGCTGAGGGTAAAAACATTCCACCACAGATGCCTAACTTGAGAGTACCTTTCCAGGTACCCCCCCCCCCTTTTTGGTCAAGGCGTGGAATACAAAGGACGTTTTGCAGAACGTGCGGTGGAGTATTGTAAAAGACAGCGATCCAGTACCAGAAAGCAGCATAATTCAGGTTAGTGTCTCGGTCCCAAAATTTACCCCGAAACATTTTGGCACCCACTGTCGGGCCGAGGCTTGAATATCCCCAATGGTAACCACGAGGAGTATGGAGAACAACAACCCTATGGACATGATCAGAGAGTTGCAAGCCCAGTTAGAAGCACAGGCGATGCGAATTGAGGCGCAAACAAAGCAAGTGGAAGAGCAGGCTCGGATTATACGACAGCAACAAGAGACACAACAGAAACAAAATGAAGAGATTGCCCAACTAAGGGCGCGATGCCGAACTCCTGAGATGTTTGAAACTCAGGGGAGCCAGAATGACGGACACGGAAAACACACACCTCCACGAAACGATCGGTCACCCAACACGTTGCCCTTCACTGATGCCGTCATGCAAGCCGAAATGCCCGACAGACCTCCTCCTTCCATCGAATGATTTGACGGTACTTCTGACCCCGAGCATCACCTCAGAAACTTCATTGACTCCATGGCTTACTACTCTAACAGCGACCCGGTCAAGTGCAGGGCCTTCTCCCAGTCTTTGAAAGGAGAAGCTCTGGAGTGGTATTCCACCCTCCCCCTAACTCAGTTGATAGTTTTCGTACTGTCATTACTCTCTTCAAGAAACAATATGCCATTAACCGAAGAAATGAGGTAACCTCCGCGGACCTCGTCAATATAAAGCAAGGCAAAGACGAGACTTTCAGAGCGTTCGTGCAAAGATACAATGAAGCAGCAAGACGAGCAAAGGGTGTTAATCATGATTTCATTATCAACAATCTCCCTAACTGTATAAATCTTGGATATGTCTCGGAACGTCTGTACGCCAGACAACCTAAAACGATGGAAGAGCTCCAAGAAAGATTGACCAAGTACATCAAGATGGAGGATCAGAGAATTTATCGCAGGAAACAAACGTCAAAAACCCCAATGAACGATATCGGGAAGGAGGTAAAGCGCCCTCGCAAAAGAGATCAACTGCAAAGAAACCCGCGAAGGAACCTGTCAGGGCCGTTAGGTCCCCGCTACCACCGAAGCTTGTCAAGGACTGAAGGATGAACTGAAGAGACTTATCCGCGTAGGATACCTCCGAGAGTTCGTGCGAGAGGAAACAAACCGAGCGAGACGCTCCCCTAGAAAGGAGCCCATTCGAAGAAGAACTCTCGGCCAACAGACCGGTCGAGAAGCCGCTCCCGAGGGAGAGCATACGATAGGCCAACTAGGGGTCGAATTGATACGATCTCTGAAGGGTTTGCCGGGTGAGGAGCATCATCCTCTGCCCGAAAAAGACATCTGTGAAAACTGCAAAGTGTTCACAACGTAAGCCATCACCATCTGTCAATATCGGACATCACGTTCATCAACGTAGACTTCCATGACCCGGATCCCCGACCAGGATGACCCCATGGTCATTACCGCACGGAAAGCACAATATGATGTCAGCAAAGTTCTGATTGACCAAGGAATCTCGGTCAACATACTCTACTGGTCCACGTTCCAGAAAATGGAATTTTCAGAGGATGTTGTTGATGGGTTGTCGCGGCCCATACAAATTTGATTGCATATGAGAAATGTAATATAGCCAGGGAATGACTCCTAGGTCGTCTCTCAAGGACCAAATGTGGTTCGAGAATTAGGTCAGACACGAAGTGGGGGGGGGGTTTGAAAGTGTTTGAGACAAGAATTAAACTCAATTAAAATGCATGGAAATTAAACACAACCGAATAAGATAAAAAACATTAAAGTAAAATAAAATGCTAAACCCAACATTACATAGACAATTATCTAGCACAGCTAAAACCATTAAAATGCAACACTAAATAAAATGGATGAAAAATCACTAAACATATAATGTTAAACATTCTTAAGGCAAAAGAAAAATAAAATAAAAAAAATTAAAGTAGCTCCAACCAAATTCACATGACTTCAATTGCATCTACCAAAGAAATTGAAATTGTAAATGGCCTAAAAGGGAACCTCATGGCCGTGGCATACTCTGAACCATCACCTTTCTATGCTTCTCAAATAATAAAGTGCAAAAATTGTAGGAATAAAAACAGCGTGTGTGGTAGATAACCTTTCTACTCCATTTTCCAAGCAATGAATTAAAAGAAAGAAAAATGTGGAAGTAATACCGTGAGCAGCTTCCAGCCAACACCGTACAGCTCCCCACCCATCTAATCTAATTATTCAACTCTTCATTCTTCAATTAAAGTAAAAAATACATTTCTACACCTATAGCCCAACCGTCCCATCCTACTCCATCTAACGTAATTCTAATTTCATCAACTAATAAAAAGAAAAAGGAAAATGATACATGAACAACAGTTTTGGACAACATTTAGACACGGGACACATGTCTAAATGTGACTGGTCCATGTGGAAATTAATTTTTAAGAAAAATAATGACGTGGAAACAAATTTGGGGCAGAGTTTTGAATCTGAGTTTGGTTCATTTTCACAATTCAAATTTTGAATTTGAGACTTGGTTAGAGAGAGAACCAAAGCTCAGAGTGAGAACTGGAACCCTTTGAGTGTGTCGCTTCCTCCCACCCACCAAACCTGCGAGAGGAGTTCCCTCTCATCCACCCATTGTCGCCGGAGTGTCGTTGTTTACGTCTCTACCCACCCACCGTTCCATTTGCGTGCCTCTTCTCTGGAGCTTCGTCGTCCGTTGTCTGCCGAAGTGCTGTCGTGGACGTCTACCCACCCACGGATATTCCTCCCTCCCAGCCACGGAGAAGGATTGGTGTTGGTCGGATTGTCGTCGTTGAAGGCAACGTTGTAGGCACCAAACTTTAGACGTTTTGGAAACAACGTACTTGGATACCGTCATCGAAGGTGCTTTGTGAAGGTTGTCTCCGTTGTTTTCGGTAACTCATTTTTTTGTGTTTGGTTAATTTGTTTATTTAAATTTGTTTGGGCATTTATGGGTTTTTGTGTTATTTGGGTGTTTTTGGTGGTATGGTTTAATGTGGCATGAAATTGTCTAGAACATATATTGGTTGATGTGGTTTTTGTGAGAAAAGTTTGAATTTTTTTTGGTTTGTAAGAGTGAACTAGATGATTGACCGCATAAATACCTTGTAAGTTTGAGTTTAGAAAGAATAAAAGGCTTGTATGCAAATTTGTGCTATATGTTATTTCTAAACTCTTTGGATGATGTTTTGAAATTGGTAAAATTCTGGTTCCTTACTGATAAATGATAAGTTTGAGATTCAAATCTCTTCTAAATGCCATACGACCGTGAATAAATGATAAGCATAGGGTCCTACACCATTTGATATTGCATAACTTTAGAAACGTTTGGTCATAGGGCCCATGGTATTATTGGTCTAGTTAATACAACTTGGCTTATGGTGTTTGACCATACTTTCGGTGGAAATTTTCTCAAGCTACTGTCCAACTCCTTATTTCAATTTAAAATTTCCTTGAGTCTAGAAATTTTGTGCACACTTACGAAAATTTGAAAAATTAACCATAATTAGCTCACTGCTTCAAAATTTATGAATTTATAGTCATTAGAGAGATCTTTGAGTCTACTATCCAAACCAAAAAGAATTAATTTATTTGAAGTTATGTGGAGAGAGTTATTACTGCAGTTAACTCTTTGATCTAAAAATTACGAGTCTGGGGAAACGCTTGTTGGTGTTGATAAATTCGGTAATAAGTATTATGAGAAGCTTGGAGACACATAGTACGGTAAGTTTGTTTTTCATTCTACACGTATGTGAGGTCTTAGAATGAGACCTTTGTAATCATTTAATGTGGTTTCTAATCTTCCATTTTTTTTATCTCTATTAATTTTTACTGTTATTGCTTGCATTTTTGGATTATTATGGCAAAATTATTGTGGCAAAAGTCACTTCTTTCTATGCATACTGGTTATATTGACTGACTATTATACCTCATAGATATGGGTTATAAAAATTAGTGTAAGATTGATTTTGTTGTATTTCATATGTGACGAACTTAGCTTCAAGCATTAGATGTCTTCTTATAAATTCAAAATTCTACAGTTTTGGATATTGGTTATTTAGGGGAACAACTGTGCAGGATGATATTTCATTTACTTATCCTTATCAAATACGAATCTGAAACTGATTGTCTTGTATACTCTCTACATGCCTTTGTGAAATATATAATCCTTTAAAAGTTGTTTTGACAATGTAATATATCTACATATAAGAATAGAAACATATATAATATAAAAAAATATAAACGTTGTTCTTTAATGAACATTATATTGACATTGTCCTCTAATTGGATAATTTCAAGAAAAACGTTGTTTTAATTGGATAATTCCAAAATAAATGTGACAACTGAATATTTTAAATTAAATTTCAAATTATTAAAAATGGTCAAAGATTTCTTCCTTTCTATATTAGCATTGAATGGTCAAGGTTGTGGAGCTATTTACTCATTTTTCTACTTCTATAGCATTTTTATAGTTTGTTTGATGTTCCTTTATTTATATACAATAAGTTTTAGATAACATTATTTTATACTCTCTTTTTCTTATCTTACTTGACTTTTTATGCAGAAGGACAAGCATGAGAAGTTGATACCAATTTGGAACAATTTGTTAGTCGATGGATTTTGGATGTCGACACTATGCGAAGGAATCAATGTTGCAAGATTTATGCATTTTGTAGATATTTTGGAGAATAGTTATTTTTGCAAAGTTAATTATTGTTTGTTCAGAACTTTTTCAATATGTATTGTTGTTAAATGAACATATATTTTCTTATGAATGTTGAAATAATTGTTATATTTATTGTTAATGAAATTTGAAGATCAGGATGATCAATGTTTTAAATGTTTGCACTGCAGTCCGCACTAAAAAATGAATGTCATATTCATAGTTGACCCTCCTGTGCAAAAATCTCACCTGAAGTACCCACTTATTTAGCCTTTGGTACCACTTCTGTTCCTGCACCACGGGTTTTAGTAAATTTGTTTTTTTTACCACGTATTTGTTGATAAATTGTATAAAAGTTGGTTCCAAATTACTTCTAAGTAGAAAAAATGAAAAATAAATTAGGCAATCCAAAATGAATGTGATGTTCATAGTTGACCTTCCTGTACAAAAATCTCACCTGAAATACCCACTTATTTAGCCTTTGGTACCAGTTCTATTTCTGTACCATGAGTTTTAGTAAATATGGTTCTTTTACCATCTATTTGTTCATAAATTGTTTAAAAAATGGTTCCAAATTACTTCTAAGTGGAAAAAATGATGACAAATAAATTAGGCACTCAAAAATGAATGTCATATTCATAGTTGACCTTCCTGTGCAAAAACCTCACCTAAAGTACCCACTTATTTAGCCTTTGGTATCAGTTTTGTTCCTGCACCATGGATTATAGTAAATATGGTTCTTTTACCACGTATTTGTTCATAAATTGTAAAAAAATGGGTTCCAAATTACTTCTTACTGAAAAAAATGATGAAAAATATATTAGGCACACAAAAATGAATCTGATGTTCATAGTTGACCTTCATGTACAAAAACCTCACCTAAAGTACCCATTTATTTAGCCTTTGGTACCACTTATGTTCCTACACCACGGGTTTTAGTAAATTTGTTTTTTTACCACGTATTTGTTGATAAATTGTATAAAAATTGGTTCCAAATTACTTCTAAGTGAAAAAAATGATGAAAAATAAATTAGGCAATCCAAAATGAATATGATCTTCATAGTTGACTTTCTTGTACAAAAATTCCACCTGAAGTACCAACTTATTTAGCATTTGATACCAGTTATGTTCCTACAGAATGGATTTTAGTAAATATGGTTTTCTTACCACATATTTGTTCATAAATTGTATAAAAATTGGTTCCAGATTACTTCTAAGTGAAAAATATGATGACAAATAAATTAGGCACTAAAAAATGAATGTTATATTCATAGTTGACCTTCTTGTACAAAACTTTCACCTGAAGTACCCACTTATTTAGCCTTTGGTACTAGTTTTGTTCCTACACCATGGGTTATAGTAAATATGGTTCTTTTACCACGTATTTGTTCATAAATTGTATAGAAATTGGTTCCAAATTACTTTTAAGTGGAAAAAATGATGAAAAATATATTAGGCACACAAAAATGAATGTGATGTTCATAGTTGACCTTTTTAATATTTATAAAATACAAAAAATTCCTATTTTATAACTATTTTACCTTTTTAATGTTTATAAAATAACTTTAAATATGTTATCGTTATTCATACCAAAATGATTATAAAATAAAAGCTTTTTTATTATAATATAATGATATTTGAACACATTCCATTCATTTCACATAAAAATAAAATAATTCTAAAAAATATATTAGCATGAGCAAAATATATTATTAACAATTTCCATAGAATCCTTTCAATACCTCATTTCATTTTACAATAGAAATAAACTTAGATACTGAAAGACAAATAGAGTACTGAATGAAGTGAATAGTTAAACATTACATTTTTCTTTACTTATAATGAATGTTTTTCATTAAATACATTCAATCAATCACCTTCATAAATAAAGCTAAATTGCTACGCTTAATGATTATTTTCTTTTCTTTTATCTACCCCTCTTAATATGCTAAAACTTATTGAACTTAATAAATGACAGAATACAAAGGTATCTATTTCAATAAATAATTGGTGAAATTTTATTTGAGATTTCCACCATCTTAAAAAACTAGCTTCAAAATCTTAAACTTTGACTAGTGAGTAAAGCTCAAATGGTGTTCACTGTTCTGAAACCACCAGCTTCTTCAGCTTCTTTTTATTTACCTGAAATTTCACAGGGGAAACAATTAACTAGTTTTCCATCTCAGAAGGCATGTCAAGGTGAAAAAATGGAAATTTTGTCCATAAGAACAAAATAAAAGTAAAAGTAAATTACCTTCCCCATGGCATTGGGAGGGAGCTTTTCCCACAGAATTAGTTTAGTTGGAATCTGACAAAAATAATAAACAAATTATCAAAAAGTAAAGTAATTAGCAGCAGAGAAAACACCAACAAAAAATAGATGATGCATTTTAATTGTTTGGTTAGTATGAGAAATAGTCAAGAAATAAATAAAGTGCATTTTAATTTTTAGAATAATTTGCCATCATATGATACATAGGTCATGATCTTCTCTTTTGACCTTTAGAACTCGTCTAAGATAGTTGGATACTGCAAAAAATGTTCTGATTGTGAATATCCATATATTCAACACTTCCATGGAGGAAAAAAAAATGTAACAGATACATGGGGTTGATAACACCTAACAACCCATAATGAGGAAATGGTAGCAACTTGCCTCTATGATAACTGATTCAATTTCCAATGCATATAGCTTATAGCCACCAGCCTTGATTATATCAGCATTAGTACCTATTAGAAACACGTAGAGAATGTACACAACATTATTTTTAGTTTTATTTCCATCACAAGTTTTTACTACTTTAATGTTCCGTTCCAGAACAGAAGAATTTTCCATTACCTGCCTAAAAACGCCCAGGTCAGTCATAATCCAATCACTTTCTACCGCCAACATCTATTCTATAAACACACACTTTATTATAGTCATAGGATAGCAAACAATCCAATGCTACATGAAACAACATAACTAGGTCTAATATCATCATACTTGGCAGATTAGTTTTGTTGCATTGCATCTCTATTAAATCATTATGGACACTATCGATAATAAGTCCAGTATGACCACTGCGTTAATTTTCTATATCTTATATGATATACAAGAAACCTTCATAATCCAATAAATCATATTTGTATTCATGATTAATTACCAATTATGTTTTCAGGAAAAATATCTAGAAGAAATATTTATCAATAACATATTATACCAATAGCAACCTGTAACCTTCAGATAGAGAGTATCAACATAGAAAAAAAATGCCTTCATAGCAATATGCAAATTATTATCATAAACATTTTCACCAAAAACGTTCAATGCTTACTAAGTTTTTAGAACAAATCAGTACCTGCTTGTACCTCTCTTTTTTCCTCTCGGTCTACATAATAAAATCTTTAGTAAGAGATCAGAGGGTAAATTTACATAATAAACTCTAAAGCTAAAAAGCCAAATCGACAACAAGAAATGAGACACACAAAAGTGACGCTACAAACTACCGGCGGTACTCCGGCGAACTGCAAATTCTGACAACGGAAAGCGACACTTATGAAAAGAGGCACAAAAATGGTTGGGTAGGAGGAAGACGCAGGAACTCTGATATGATTGCGGAACGGCGAAAACGCGTCTTTTTCGGTTGTCGTTGCAATCAAAGCTTTGAACAACGCCGGTCATCAGAACAGACAATACTTTCTCAGGCGGCACTCCGGTGGACAACGAAAATGGGTGGGTGGGAGGAAGATGGGACTCTCTAAATTTCGTGCTCTCTCTCTCAGCTTCGGTTCTCTCTCTAACCAAGTCTCAAATTCAAAATCTGAATTGTGAAAATGAACCCCAAAATGAACCAAACCTCATATTCAAAACTCTGCCCCCAAATTTGTTTCCACGTCATTATTCTTTTCAAAAATTGATTTCCACGTGGACCACTCACATTTAGACACGTGTCTCGTGTCTAAATGTTGTCCAAAACTGTTGTTCATATATCATTTTTCAAAGAAAAAATTCAAATGAGTCAAGCCTCTGCACCACATTGCCGAGACTTCCTTTCACAAAATACCATTTCATTCTCTTGCTTCAAAGGCAATGACCATGAGCTTTATTCCATTCCCAAAGAAAGCAACTTGACTAAACAACAAAATGGTGAAGCAAATCCCAAGAACGTTTGACTTTCACCTCTTTTACCTTGCCAAAAAAACAAAAACTGTCTCTCTCCTCAAAGTAGGTTGCAGCCATAGCTATTCAATGCTTCCCAACTAATGGAATGTAAAAGTCCTTCTCATCCATGAACAAAATAAAAGAAAAACTCATGATGTGACAACTCCCATTCATCTCCAAGTAAATGAGTAAAGTTTCCTCTCTAAAAAAAATCACCGTGAAAGCCTTCCTACCCCCATCAAATCACCTTTTCATTTTTCTCAATGCAATGAAAGCTCAAATTAAACACCACACCATTTCATACCATGACACTAAATGGAATCAGAGAATATTAAGTGAAGAAAATAAATATTAAGCTTGACTTTCAACATGCTGTAACCGTGAGCACACTCAAAGTGAAATGTCACACCATTTAATTTGCTTCCATCAATCAAACAAAGTAAAAGCAAATGAAGAAATAGATTCTAGCACACCCCTTCTAACAACCGAGAATCAACAGATGCTTCTCTTCATTCCAAAGCTTCAATGCCCTTTTCATTCAATAAAGAGTACTCAAATAGAACAAAACATGCTGCAGCAAAATGAAAAGGAAAAAAGCAAAATTCTTTCTTCATTCAACCAATTCCCATCACCAAAACATTGCTCCCCAACATTGCAGGCGAGAAGGTGAATCCTTGCAATGTGACGGCTGCCCCTACAAAATGTCGTGAGGTGTGCCTCAAAAATTAGGGTGGGGTCCCCCCAACCCTAGGTGCCATGTCACTTTTTTTTTAACAATTGGGCTCAACAACAAGTTCAAAAAAATTGGCCCACAATGTAAAAGTTTGACTAAAAATCTTAAGCTACTAAGTTACATTTTTTATTAATCCTAATGCTCCAAACTATATCTCCAAATTTTCTGTATAATTAAAAATGTAAATAATTAGCTCAGAATATTCAAATTAATTAAAATAAGAATTTCTGATCAAATTAAGCACAATTAGGAAAAACGGGAAAATATCAGACAATTAAGCACAATTCCCTGATTAATTCTAGCACAAAAAACTAAGTGAAATCAATAAAATATCGACTCATCAGTCGTCGCCCCTTTTAATGAACAGATCGTAGGGTTCGCCGGGGAAAGGGTAGACACTCGGGGATACTTGGACCTACGAACACGACTGGGTATGGGAGAACGTTCGAAAGAACTACGCATACGGTTTTTACTGGTGGAAGCTAATACTGCCTACAACGCTCTTCTCGGACGACCCTGCCTGAATGCTTTTGGTGCAATCGTGTCCACTCCCCACCTGGCGATGAAGTTTCCGTCCGAAAAAGGGAATATATGTACAGTGAAAGCAGACCAGAAGGCAGCTCGGCAGTGCTATGTTGCCGGACTAAAAATGACGCCATTCATCCCTCAGAATAAGGCCCGACAACCAGAGACCATACTTGTCGACTTAGATCCTTGAACGAATATAGACGATCGGATCGAACCCCAGGGCGACGTTAAGACGCTCATGCTCGGGCGAAGTAAAGATAACACCACTACCATTGGCGCTGGACTACAACTGGAAGAAGAGCGGAACCTAACCGAATTGTTACTCACCAATTCCAAGTTGTTTGCATGGAGCGCCGCCGATATGCCTGGATACACCCGAGTGTCATAACACATAAATTATCTCTTTTCAAAGAAGCTCGACCAGTGGCACAGAAAAAGCGGAGTTTCGGTGACGAAAAGAGGGACGCCAAAGAAGAGGAAGTCAATAAATTAAGTAAGGCAAAATTCATCAGGGAAATTCCTTATACAACCTGGTTAGCGAACGTTGTTATGGTCAAGAAAGCAAGTGGTTAGTGGCGAATGTGTGTAGATTTCACGAACCTAAATAAAGCGTGCCCTAAGGATTCATATCCTCTTCCCAGCGTCGATCGGCTAGTTGATGGAGTCTCAGGACATGAAGTTATGAGTTTCCTGGACGCGTATTCAGGATATAACCAGATCCCGATGTCCGCTACGGATCAAGAAAAAATAGCTTTCATAACTGAACGAGCTAACTACTGTTATCAAGTGATGTCGTTTGGCCTTAAGAACGCTGGGGCAACCTACCAGCACCTTATGGACAAACGTTTTCATCACCAGATAGGCAGATGCATGGAGGTATACGTGGACGACATGGTCGTGCAAAGTAATTTGCATCAACAACACCTTCAAGACTTGGCAGAAGTCTTTCAGCAGATACAACACTACAATATGCGGCTTAACCCTTCGAAATGCACTTTCGAAGTGCCGGCCGGGAAATTCCTAGGCTTCATGATAACACAGAGAGGAATTGAGGCTAACCCGGATAAATGCCGAGCGGTGCTCAAAATGCCAACCCCCACCAAACAGAAGGAGGTGCAACGATTAGTGGGACGCCTAGCCGCCCTTTCACGATTCATACCAAAGCTGGCCGAACACATTAAACCTATCTTGAGAAACATGAAGAAAAATGTACCACGTCATTGGGACGACCAATGTGAAATGGCCTTCTCTACAATCAAGACGATCCTCACCAGCCCCCCGGTTATGGCTCGTCCAACTGAAGGATTTGACTTGTAGGTATACTTGGCCGCAACCAGCCACTCGGTGACTGCTGCCCTCGTCCAAGAACTCCCAAATTTCAAATTAATCTACTTCATTAGTAGGACTTTGCAAGGAGCGAAGGAACGATACTCGCAAGTGGAAAAGGTGGCTTTTGCCCTCATGACTGCCTCCAGAAGGCTCCGACCGTACTTTCAGAGCCATCAGGTGGTTGTGCGTACCAACCATCCCGTTGCCAAGGTCCTCCAGAAACCCGATCTCGCCGGACGTATCGTCACATGGTCGGTCGAGCTATCCGAGTTTGGACTGCGGTTCGAACCACAAGGATCTGTCAAGGGACAACACTTAGCAGACTTTATTACCGAATCACCCCCATCCAACAGAAGCACCGTTATGGTATCTTAATGTTTATGGTTCCTTCGACAAACGAGGAGGAGGAGCAGGAATATTGCTTGAAGGTCCTGACAACCTTATCATCGAACAGGCCATCTCCTTCAACTTCCAACTCAACAATAATTAGGCAGAATACGAAGCACTCATCGCCGGATTGATTCTAGCTCGAGAGTTGGAAATCGATCATCTTGAATGCAAAATGGACTCTCCATTGGTGGTGGGACACTTAAATGGGACATTCCAGGTCAAAGACAACCATTTGTTGAGATACTTCCACAAGGTCAGTGATTTAACTAAAATTTTTTCCAGTTTCACAATCTCCCATGTGCCCAGATCGCATAATTCCAGAGTAGACCTCTTGTCCAAATTGATGCACGTCAGGGGAAAGACACAACTCTCCTCAGTTATCAAGACCGCTCTTGATAAATCAGCACTGGAAACGTTCGTTACTGATGTTACTACAACTAGAACTGGTTGGAGAAAAGATATACTGTAGTTGATGGTTCAACAAGAACAAGGGGTGCAGATCAGTACGACCGATTCTAAACGAATCGCCCGGTTTATGATTATAGGGGACGACTTATACTGACGAGGATACACTTCTCCCCTACTGAAATGTTTATCCGACGATGAAGCTAGATATGTTATGCAAGAACTACATCACGGTATCTGTGGAGCTCATTCAGGAAAAAGACTACTAAGGGCTAAAATACTCCGAGTCGGGTATTATTGGCCAACGATGGAAACCAATTGCGTCGACTTTGTTCACAAATGCATCTCATGTCAATCACACGGGAATGACTTTCGGATTCCCCCAGAAAAGCTTCACGAGATAATTTCACCATGGTCGTTCGCCCAGTGGGGAATGGACATAGTCGGACCCCTACCGACCGGTAAATCCCAGTGTAAATTTCTTCTGGTGGCAGTCGACTATTTCACTAAGTGGATCGAGGCAGAGGCCTTGGCATTAATCACCGCTCAGAAAGTTCAAAAATTTATCTGGTAATTAATATGCCGATTCGGCATCCCGAAGAAAATCATAACTGATAACGGTCGGCAATTTGTCGAACGCAAATTGGAAGAATTCCTGAAAAGCATGGGAATCTAGCATGTTACGAGTTCAGTGGAACACCCCCAAAAAAACGGCCAAGCCGAAGCCACCAACAAAACCATAGTGTCTGAACTGAAGAAACGATTGGGAGCAGCTAAGGGGTTATGGGTGGAAGAATTACCTGAAGTGTTGTGGGCCTATAGGTGTACCCCGCACGGCTCGACTGGAGAAACTCCCTTTAATCTAGCCTACGGAACTAACGCAATGCTACCAGTTGAAGTAGGCGAACCATCCCTCAGACGGTTCATCTAAAACATGAATCTTAATGAAGAGCACCTTCGTGTGAAAATCAATTAATATCTAATTAGAGATATAAAGGGAGTTGTTTATGGGTAATCAAGTAAGTTAGTTTTTTATTTTATTCTGTTTATATTTTGTTAATTTTATATCACTTTGAGGCTTATAAAAAGAGAACCAAGAACACCAAACAAGGTACGTTTACATTCATTACTCTTCTCACTTTCAATATTGTGACACAGCAATTCCTCTACCAAATTTTCTCACTTTGAGCATCGCTTATCTGAGGGTGAAAACATTCCACCACAGACGCCTAACTTGAGTGTTGGAGTACCTTTGCAGGTCCCCCCCCCCCTTTTTGGTCAAGGCGTGGAATACAAAGGATGGTTTGAAGAACGTGCGGCAGAGTATTGTAAAAGACAGCAATCCAATACGAGAAAGCAGTAGAATTTAGGTTAGTGTCTCGGTCCCAAAATTTACCCCGAAACAAATTGTCTTTTGCTTCCGTTTATCATGCATTATTAGTTACTAAGGGAGGCTAGAGATAGCAAGCCAGTAATTGGTAATAGGCTCTTTTGGTCAAGAGATTGGGTTTATGGTAGTTTGCATGACAATATGATAAATAAGCGAAGTAGATAAGAAGAGTAGATATAAGAGAGGGATAAGATGAAATTGTAAACCCCAATAAGTCCATTCATCCATAGTTTCTTCTAGCCAATTGATTCACTGCATATTGCATGTTTATTTTCGTCCTTTGCATACAAAACCTAAATTTAATTCTTTTCTCAAGTCTTATGCGATTGGTTTACATGAAAAGTAAGGAAGGCCTAAGAGTCCTTAGGGAAACGATACTCGGACTTACCCATATTACTTGATAACGATCTGGTACACTTGCCAGGGACTTAACAAGTTTTTGGCGCCGTAGCCGGGGACTCTTGGTTTAACTTATCTAGTAGTGTAAATTGATTTAATTTGACTTGATTGTATTTATTTTGTTTTTGTTTTTGTTTTTGTTTTATTTTTATATAAAAGTGCTACTAGGGTTTCTGTTTCTTGTGCATGCAGGAGACTAGACATATTAGGAGCGAAAAAAATATGCAACCTCTTCTTGAAGGCTTGAGTGAAACAAGGGGAAGGAGAGTTAAACGCCCATCTAGGGAGTTTTTTCCCTCTCCTAACAGATTATTATCACCTTCACCAGAACAAAGAGCAGAGGAGATGGCAGCTGAGCAACCCCCTCCAAGACGCATTCTAGCAGATCAATCTAATGTTGTTAGCCTTTTCCACTTCAACAGCATAGCCATGCCAACAGACCATACGACAAACATGGTGATGAATCCAACACTTATCCATCTGGTGCAAGGCAACCAGTTTCACGGCTTGTCAAATGAGAATCCTGTGATCATTTTACAATGTTTAGTGAAATCTGTAACACTGTGAAGATGACGAGAGTGCCAGATGAACGAGTAAAGCTTAGCTTGTTTCCATTCTCAATGGGAGGCAGTGCTAAGACATGGTTGAATTCCTTTCCTGAAGGAACATTCACTACATGGGAGACTGTGGCAACTAAGTTTGTAGATAAATATTTTCCACAGTCCAAAGTTACTCAGGGAAGGCTAGAGATATCATCATTCAAACAGGGCATGGAGGAGACTCCTGGTCAAGCCTAGGAAAGATTCAAGGGCTTATTGAGGAAGAAACCAGTCCACGGTTTTGACAAGACTATTATAGTTCTTGCTTACCTAGACGGTCTGAACACGCAGTCTAAGATGATACTTGACGCCTCAGTTGGAGGTGATATCAAGAAGAAGACTGAAGATGAAGCCTATGACTTGATTGAGAGAATGGCTGCTAATGAACAGGAAACTTACAGTGAAAGGGGCGCACCTGTTCAGAAGAGAGGAGTTTTGCACTTGCCTGCAAATGATGCTATGCTAGCTTAGAATCATCTTCTAACTCAAAAGCTAGAAAATTTGACAAAGATTCTCTAACAACTTCCTAAGGAGATTCGTAATGTCTTCCAAGCATAGTAGCTTTGTGATTTCTGTGGTGGTGACCATATCAATGGTCAATTTGCTATACCAGAGCATATGTAACAGGAAGCAAATAATATGGGGAATCAGTACCAGTATAGGCAGGGGAACTTCAACCAAGGCAACTTTAGCCAAGGTTGGATGAATCATCCCAATATTGGGCAACCACAGAATAACCCATCTGGACAATCAGGAGGCTTCCGACCACAACAATCATTACCTTTGTGGCAGCAGGTCAATCACTTGATAGAGACTGTTAGAGACCTCACTAATAGATTTGACAAATTCCTGAAGGTTTATGAGTTTAATCATGCAAGTGACGAAACAAGTTTCAAATCCTTGGAGATGTAAATTGGTCAGCTGTCAAAGATGGTAGAAACCACTGAGAAGAACCAATTTAGGGCTAATACTGATGTTAACCCTAAAGAGGAGTGTAAAGTTGTTGTTACTAGGAGAAAAAGGAAAGTGGACAGGGAAGTTGTGTAAATTGGGAGTAGTGAAGATGAAGAAGAGGAAAAAGAGATTATTGAGCTAGATAGTAGTGAAGGTGAGGAAGAAGAGGAAGTAAGAGACGATCACAATGGGCAGTCTAGAGAAATTTTTAACCAGGTGACTGTAGTGCCTTCAGTGATCCAATAGATTCCTGCATATTCTGAAAGAATAAAATTTTATTTTGGAGATATAATAGATCTTGATGAAGAGGAGCACAATATTTAATATTCAACCTCAAAAGAACAATTATCTGCCTAAGGTAAAAGATCCAGGTTGTTTGACTCTTTCATGTGTTGTGAATGATGTTGATGTAGGAGGAGTTATGATTGACTATGGATCTAGCATTAATATGATGCCTAAGCATTTCTTGAAGACAATTGGAAGGCTAGTACTAAAACCGTCAAACCTTACTATGACAGTGGCTGATGGTTCTACAAAAGAACCACTTTGTATGGTGGAGAATGTGACTGTACGTGTGGAGCAGCTAGATACATCACTTCCACGTGGTTCACAGGTAAGATTCAAGAATAAGAAGTGGATTGTGAACAAGATTAAAGAAGATGGAGTAGTGGAGATTAGAAGACCATACTCCAAAGCCATCAAAAGAGTGGACAAAAGGCAATTGATGAGTTGGGTAGATGAAGATCCCAACTGGGATGAGAAGACATGATGTTATCTTATTAAACCCCAACTCTTGTAAAAAATTCTTAGTTTTAGGTTTATTTTATTTTGAACTTGTAATTCTTTGGATTTTTAAACATTTTTGGGTAGCATCTACTAAGGGATGCTAAAGATTTAGGTATCTATTGAAGGATACCTGATAACGGTCTAAAAACCGTTAGTTTCATACTTAAATTTAATATTAAATTACACCCTTTATGGCTTAGAATGAGCTTAAAATAAAGTAAAACACTTAGTTTAGTCATAAGAGAGTCAAAAGTTGGTTTTAGAGATATTATGCTTGCTTTTCCATTGTTTTGTAGGGTTTTAGGGTGAATTGAAGATGAAAGTGAAGTAAGGTGGACTTAGACCCATGAAAGAAGAAGAAAAAGGATGAAAAGAAGGGTCAAGTGAACCGTTGAGCGCCAGAATGGACCGTTGAGCGTCTAGAGCGATTAGAGGGAAACCGCTCAGCGGTAAAACTGACCGCTGAGCGGTTAAAGCGGCTAGAGGGAAACAGTTGAGCGGTTTACTTAGGCGCCTGGGCGGTTGTCTATTTTTATTAGCTAGATTTTGTAATCTTTCTGTTATCCTTTTGGCCTATATATAACCCTAGTGCGAATCAAAACACAATCTTTTGGCAGAGAGAAACGTCCAAAGCTATTCCACACACCTTGGAGGAGGTTCTTTGAATGCTTAGGCTCAAATCTACCCAGTTTAGGGTTATTTCTTCCACCATGATTATGGTAAACCCTAGTTGCACCATGATTATGGTAAACTAAACCCTAGGTTGTTGGGGAACAATGTAATCTTTTGAAACTCTCATATATCCAAATTCTTATTTATTTTATATGCTTGCATATGCTTGATTTATNAATTGTTGGGTTCTTCACCTTTGCTTAATGCTTTTATCGTTTAACTCATTCGGTAAATGTTATTTGTTTTTATTGATACGGGGATGTACAATAATGTCATGAACTGGTGTTGAATTCCTTGATTATGTTAAAATCGCCTAGGGATAGGGGTAGGACGATCAATTGTATTTCGCTTCTGTTTATCATGCATTATTAATTGCTAGGGGAGGCTAGGAATAGCATGCCGGTAATTATTAATAGGCTCTTTTCACCAAGGGATTGGGTTAAGGGTAGACCAAGAAAGTTTGCATGACAATATGATAAATAAGCTAATTAAATAAGAAGAGTAGATGTGTGAGGGTAGATAAGATGAAATTGTAAACCCCAACAACTCCATTCATCCATACTTTCGTAAAGCCAATTGAATCATTGCATTTGTATGTTTACTTTTGTTCTTTGCATACGCACTTCAACTTAATTATTTTCTCAAGTCTTATGCGATTTGTTTACATGAAAAGTAAGGCCTAAGAGTCCTTTGGGAAACGATACTTGGACTTACCCATTTATATTACTTGATAACGATTTGGTACACTTGTCAGGGACTTAACAATACCAGGAAGGTACACCTACTGATGGGTGTTGGTAAGGAGGCACTTACTGATGAGTGCTAGACAGGTTTGGGTCAGGCTTGTGACGTTAAACAAGCACTACCTAGGAGGCAACCCACATGATTATTTCTGTTTTCAATTCTGTGTTAAGTGCATTGCATGTTTGAATGTTGCATTTGAGAGGGGAAAGGCATGTGATTGGAAAATTGAAGGTTGAAATTAAGTGCTACAGGGTAAGATTGCTCAACAACAAGCAAAGAAGAGAGGAAGAAAATTTCCACCAAACCGTTGAGCGGTCCATTTGACCGCTGAGCGGTTGCAGCGTAAATTGGTCTCGAGTTTTCTCAAAAGCTGAACAATTTTAGGGTTTGGCACTTTAAAACCTTTTCTTTTCAATTCGCCCAAGCGATCTCCTTAATCCCTAGCACTTCTTTTTCACTTTCAAGAGCTTTCTAAAGAGATTTCACCACTTTTCTCATCACCCACTCATAAAAAACTCACTTTTCTACCTTTATCTTGTCAAAGTTTCGGGTTTTTGGTTGAGGGTTGTGCATTAGAGAGGGCATTCATCATCAATTAGAAGGAAGTCTAGCAAGCATCTTAAATCTCCACTCAATTAAGCTCTGCAATTTCATTCTTAAGGTTTCTAATTGAAATTTGATGAAGAACATGCTTATGAACATGATAAATTAGGGCTTTTTATTTCTATGCATGATTTGATGAAATGGAAACTGTTTGAACTGATTGAATTGCATGAATTTGGTTTGGAATTATGGATTTGGTGTTAGAGTGGAGATTAGGATTGTTGAAAGCAAGCTTTTGAAAAACCCAATTGAAAACCGCTGAGCGGTCTACCTAACCCTTGATTTAGGGTTTTTTATTTTATTGATGCTTGGACACTGAGGGGCCCTGTTTTTCCCTCAGTACTGGACTGTGTTAGTTCTGGAAATATAATTGATGATTTACTAACCTCTAAATGATAAATTTTTGTGATGTTATTGGATTTATTTGACACAAGAATGTCATCCTCAAGGAGAGTGAAGACCATGGGCAACAAGAGGAAGGAGCTAGAAAGGCCAAGGAGAGTTTATTCTTCTAGGTTCCTTTCTAAAAAGCATGAGGAACATTACGTGACTGTACATGAGAGGCATTTATTGCTGGAGAGAAAGGCCATGTACATTCCAGATTTAGCTCCAGAGTTTGGACTAGAGATAGAGAGGCGAGGCTGGGAGAGATTGACCACCTATCCTGCACCAGCTAGCATTGAACTGGTAAAGGAATATTATTCCATTGCCTTGCCTAGAGGATGAGTATCAGCGGGGAGGTACATGAGCTACGTGAGGGGGCAGATAATCAGATACGACCCCGACACCATCAACAGCTTTCTGGGTACTGAGTGACCAGGAGAGAAGTGTAGGTATGTTGCTCTTACAGGGGAGTACAGGGATTATGAGGACATCTAGAGGGTGGTGTGCATCCCTGGGAGACACTTTCAGAGGAACCCTATGTTAAGTCCCTGGCAAGTATACCAGATCTTTATCAAGTAATATAAAATGGGTAAGTCCAAGTAATATCTACTTTTCTTATCTAATTCGCTTATTTATCATATTGTCATGCAAACTTTCTTGGTCTACCCTTAAACCAATTCCTTGGCGAAAAGAGCCTATTACTAATTACCAGCTTGTTATTCCTAGCTTCCCCTAGTAACTAATAATGCATGATAAACAAAAGCAAAATACAATTGATCATCCTACCCCTATTCCTAGGCGGTATTATCATAATCAAGGAATTCCCCACAGTTCATGACATTACTATACGTTCCCGTATCAATAAAGACAAACAACATTTATCGAATGAGTTAAATGATAAAAGCATTAAGCAAAGGTAAGGAACCCAACAATTGATAAAGATAAGCATATGCAAGCATATAAAGAAGATAAGAATTTTGATATAAGAGAGTTTCAAAAGATTACATTGTTCCCCAACAACCTAGGGTTTATTTCACCATAATCATGGTGAATCTAGATGAAATATAATGAAACAAAGGAAGAAATAACCCTAAACTTGGTATATTGGAGCCTAAGCATCCAAGGAACCTCCTTCAAGGTGTGTGGAACAGCTTTGGACGTTTCTCTCTACCAAAAGATTGAGTTTTGATTCGCACTGGGTCTATTTATAAACCAAAAAGATAACAGAAAGATTACAGAATTTGAGCTAATAAAAACAGACAGCCGTTTAGGCACCTAAGTAAACCGCTCAACGGTTTCCCCTTTAGCCATTGAACCGCTCAGCGGTCAGTTTTACCGCTGAGCGGTTTGCCCCTAATCGTCCTGGACGCTCAGCGGTCCATTCTGAGGCTCAGTGGTCCCTTTGAATCTTCTTTTCATCCTCTTTATTCATCTTTCACAAGTCTAAGTCCACCTTGATTTACTTCCTTCTTCAATTCTCATCAAAACCCTACAAAACAATGTAAAAACAAGCATAATATCTCTAAAGCCAACTTTTGACTCTCTCATGACTCAACTAAGTGTTTTACTTGATTTTAAGCTCATTCTAAGCCATAAAGGGTGTGTTTTGATATCAAATTTAAGTTTGAAAATAACGATATTTAGACTGTTATCTCCCTAATGGAGCGCCAGTCAACTTCATTAGGGCATATTTGACTTCCCTGGCGAAGTCCTAGATGGCATTCACTCATGCCAACATACATCCATGCTCCCATGTCTCCAAGATTACCATGCATCGGATTCTCTTCATCTACTCCATTTTGAGGCAGATGGATGTTAACGTTGGTGAGATCATCGTCAACGAGATTCAGGGTTGTGCTATTACAGTTAATAGCAGGACACCGCTGGGACATCCGTCCCTGATTACTTATCTATGCCAACAGGCTGGGGTGACACTGTAGTTCCACCTTATGAGAGGACGAGGAGGGATATTGATGCCTCCTATTATCATTAGTTTTGTGGAGGTGACGAGTGATGGGAGTCGCGGCCCATACAAATTTAATTGCATATTAGAAATGCAGTATAGCTAGGAATAACTCCTAGGTCGTCTCTAAAGGAGCAAACTATGGTTCGAGTCTCAGGTCAAACACGAAGTGGGGGGGAGTTTGTGAAAAGTTTGTGAATGCGGACGAATTAAATCAAAGGACGAATGCAAACAGAAATGTAAAAATAGAATTGCAAAACGAAATCACATACAGAATAAAAANGGTTGGTCATTAACTTAATTACAATGTTTCCAATCACAAATCAACAAAATAAAGTTGTGACTCAAACCTCAAATCCAACAAAGTTAACCAACTAAGCGAAGGTTAACCCTGTTTTCATAAAAGCGAACTAAGCGAACACAGTGTTAATATCAAATCTAAATTACACCATTCAATTACATCAACTAAGCGAAGATGTAACACCAACTGGGCAACTAAGTGTATACCCAATTGCAAGTGCAAAAATAGAATTCAC
>NW_014543998.1:104175-110469 GCF_000741045.1 Vigna radiata var. radiata | reverse complement strand
AACCAAAGGAAACACCATGAAAATGCAAGGAACAACCTCCAAACTCAAGCTTTCAAACTTCAAAACGAAAATATAAGAAGAGGAATGATAGATCTTCATTCCATTAAGAAAAAACTAGCATGGTTGCAAGCAAGAGGAGAAGAAAAATATGATCTTTGTTCGTTCCATGCTCCAAAAACGAAAATGGCACACCAAAGCTCCCTAGAGAGAGTTCATACATGCAAAGCAAAAATGACAAGTGAGAGCTTGAGAAGTGTCTCGGCATTTGCTCCCTAAAACTGTCCAAGACTCGAAAATTGGTGGGAACCACCTTCTAATGAAACCCTAGCCAAAAGTCACATGTCCTACACATGGGTTTATTTACAAAATTGCCCCTAAAAGGGTCTAAAACACCTAATTTTAATTAAGGGCTTCTAGAAAACAAAATTACAACTTTAATTAGAATTTAAATGACTAAATATTGAGTCTTGAATGTGCCACGCCATATCCTAATGCTCCAGATGATATTTCCACAATTTCCCTGCAACCAGAAATGCACTTAATCAGCTCAGAAAATCCAAATTAGAACAATTACGAATTTCTGACCAAATTAAGTAGAATTCGGAAAATGGGAAAATAACAGACAATTAAACCCAACTCCCTAGTTTATTTAAGTGCAATAAACTAAATATAGTTCAAGAAATAGTGACTCATCAACGAGCCAGTCGGAACAGTTCCTAGGAGACGTTCTAGGAGAGCAGCAGTTCAGTAGGAGGATGCACCTGCAAACGCACTGGCACAACACACTGAGCCTTTCCAGATGAGGGACATGTATATATCCATGATGGAGGCTAGGATGGAGTCTCTCCACAGAGGGCAGGTAGCTACTGCAGAGATTATTATAGGATTGTATGACACACCACCAGTGCACAGGTGGACTATGGACGAGTTCCATAGTACGATGGCTTGGCCTCAGGAGCAGGCACAGGGCAGCGGGTTTGGAGCAGTTGGAGCAACAGGTAGAGATGAAGATGACCAGGAGGATGATGATTTTGAGGATGCACAAGAGGGTGATGAGTATGACTTAGATGAGGACATGGACTGATAGGGCATCTACTGATGGATGTCAACACTTGGACAAGGATTTTCCTTTTTCTTTTGTACTTTGGATTTGTAGAATAGGTTGAATTTTATCTGTTCTTGGCTTGTACGCTGGTTTGGATGATGGTTTGATGATTATATTGCATGATGAGTTATTTGATGATGATTGAATGTGGTCGATGATTGGGACTGTGTGCTTGTTGGTATCCAGGTGAATGGCTCACTAACTATGTGAACAGATGTGTGGTGATTTATGATTGTGATTATGATACTAAGCAGGATTTATGAATAATGTGTGAGAAAGCATGTTGTGTGAGTTATTGAGCTCCAGAGTTTTCATTCATTTATGTACTGTTCACAGGGAAGCATGAATGATATTGCCTGAATCTTGATAGTTGATTGAATTGCATGTTTATGTCATATGATCAAGGCCATGTTTGGAAGCCCTTACTTAGCCAAATTTTCACCCAAAGTGATTAAAATGTTATATACTTTTTGAACCTTAGCCTTAAACAGGATGAAAAACCCCTATTTTAAAATTATTTACCTTGAGTTGAGTTGAGAATAATTGTATGTATTGAAAAGGTTCAAGTTTGGGGTTGTTTGGAGAAAGTTAAAAGGCAAAAGAGAAGCATTAAGCTCAAAAGTGAAAAAGAAAAATGCATGAGAAAAGATAAAGAAGAAAAGATAAAGCATGAAAGATGAGCTCAATGTAAAAATAAAAAGAAAAGGGAAGAAGTTGGGAATGAGTGATATTGGTGAAAAAGAGAGTTTGTACTTGACCTTTGAATGTTAAAATAGCTCTCTTGACTCAAGGATTTTGTGATCCAGAAAGACCAATTTTTCTTGTTAGCCCAACCTCATTATAAGCCTTGGAAAATTCCTTGTGATGTCATTTGCATGTGAGAATGTTGATTGTTTTAGATGAAGGGCAATTTTGTTTTATGTGACATGTGAATAGTTGAGAGTGTAGTGTCCTCTTAAACACTTGAGTGATTGAGTGAAACACTTCCTTGGTGAGAATTGTTGAATTCCATGTTTACATCTATGCTTAGTGGATTGATCATTCATGAATAAAACATCTGTTGCGAAATATTTGATTATGTGAATTGAATTGGATTGAAAGTATGCATGCATCCTGATAGGATTCCACTGATAATCTGAATTGAATCATAACTTGTTATGAGGAAAATGAGTTTTGAAAATGTTGAACTATTTGATGAAGAAGTGGAAAGCCAAGTTTTGTTTTGTTTGCTTAAGGAAAAGCAAAGTTCTAAGTTTAGGGTTGTGATACCGGTCTTAAAACCGTTATTTTCATGCTTAAATATGATATCAAAACACATCCTTTGTGGCTTAGAATAAGCTTAAAATCAAGTAAAACACATAGTTGAGTCATGAGAGAGTCAAAAGTTGGTTTTAGAGATATTATGCTTGTTTTTGCATTGTTTTCTAGGGTTTTGATGAGAATTGAAGATGGAAGTGAATTAGGACGGACATAGACTCAAGAAGGAAGAAGAAAAAGGAAGAAAAGAAGAGTTTATGCACCGCTCAGCAGCCAAAACCAACGTTGAGTGGCCAGAGCAATTAGAGTCAAACAGCTTAGCGGTAAAACTGACCGTTGAGCGTTGGTGCGGCTAGAGGGGAATCGTTGAGCGGTTATCTGTTTTTATTGAGCTTAAATTCTGTTACTTTTTTGGTCTATAAATAGACCCAATGCGATTCAAAAAGTAATCTTTTGGCAGAGAGAGACGTCCAGAGCTGTTCTACACACCTTGGAGGAGGTTCCTTGGATGCTTAGGATCCAATCTACCAAATTTAGGGTTTATTCTTCCATTCTTTCATTATTTTTAATCTAGATTCACCATGTCAATGGTGAACTAAACCCTAGGTTGTTGGGAAACAATGTAATCTTTTGAAACTCTCTTATATCAAAATTCTTATCTTCTTTATATGCTTGCATACTCTTACTTTATCAATTGTTGGGTTCCTTGCCTTTGCTTAATGCTTTTATCGTTTAACTCATTCGGTAAATGTTGTTTGTCGTTATTGATACAGAGACGTACAATAATGTCATGAACTGGGGGGAATTCCTTGATTATGCTAATACCGCCTAGAGATAGGGATAGGACGACCAATTGTATTTTGTTTCCATTTATCATGCATTATTAGTTACTAGGGGAGGCTAGAGATAGCAAGCCAGTAATTGGTAATAGGCTCTTTTCGCCAAGAGATTGGGTTTAAGGTAGACTAAGAAAGTTTACATGACAATATGATAAATAAGTGAAGTAGATAAGAAGAGTAGATATAAGACGGTGGATAAGATGAAATTGTAAACCCTAACAACTTCATTCATCCATAGTTTCTTCTAGCCAATTGATTCACTACATTTTGCATGTTTACTTTTGTCCTTTGCATTCAAAACCTAAATTTAATTCTTTTCTCAAGTCTTATGCAATTGGTTTACACAAAAGTTAAGGCCTAAGAGTCCTTAGGGAAATGATACTCGGACTTACCCGTTTTATATTACTTGATAACGATCTGGTATACTTGTCAGGGACTTAACACCTTGCAAAACCAGTTTAACATTAACCACAAATCCTCAAAACAACCAAATATCATATTATACATAATTCAATGACTCAAATCACCTCAAATGACATCTCAAATATACAACATATCTCCAATTTAAGATACAATCACCAAGGACAATTCAACCCACCTAACCCAATTCAATGGGTCATATATCATCAATCATTTCAATTATACAAACTAAGTATCATACAAACATACGATCAACAATTAAAAGTTATCTATTAGTTAAAAACAATCAAGGTAATTAGCTTTCTTTATCTTTTAGAAGCTCAAATAGCTCTATAGAACATAAATCGCTTTCACATATCATAGAACCCTATTTGTACCTACAAACTACATAATCATGATCAGAGTACGTCATTAAGACCACTGATCAACAAAGAGTCTTTAGAATACTTGGACAACAAATGCCAAATGTAGTTGGCTCACATGCAAGATAAACGAAACAGACAAAAGAAAATAACATAAACTAACTAATAACGATGTTCTTGACGAGATCAAATTAATACTATTAAACTATAGCAATTTCAGTATTGCTAAGATAGTATCCAACAAAATAAAACAGGTAAATTCAACCCTAACTCATCTCCCAACTAACACAAAATTGATTTCTAACAAATTAGTTCTTATAAAAACTATACAAAAGGGGTTAGTTAAATAGAATAGTAGAAGTAATAAAAGAAAATAAAATATTAAAGAACAAAATAGCAAAAGATAGAAAGAAATTTATAAAAAGATTTAAAAATAAACACAATGATAAAGAAAATAGGTTAATTTCACTACTTTTTCAAAATAGGATTCATCATTGGTTATCTAATGATTATTATTCAATTAACTATTGTCTTAGATTTTTAAATTAATAATGTAAATTCTCAATTAATTTGTTGGTGTTCTCACTATTAGCCAAAGTACATTCTCAATTAAAAGTAATAACTTTATATATTATATTCATAGTAAATTTAACTAAAGTATGTTCTCAATTAAATATTACTATGTCTAATCATGTCTACTATTTTTCCTCTTACATCAATTAAAAAGCTAATTAACCAAAGTACATTCTTGATTAATTCTTGTTAAATTTTTTACCACTAATCAAAGTACAATCTCAAATAGTAGCAAAAACTCGTTCAATCACATGAAAGTTTCTAAATTTAATCAAAGTAAATTCTCAATTTAAATTTGAAACCCTTGGACTCATATGATTGATATCAAATATAGATTTAACATCATGCTTACTTACTATAATGTAAAAATCATTACTTTTACTTGATTAAGAAGCAAAAGACATGGAAAAAAATAACTCATAACAAGAATCAAAATAAAAAACAAATTTATTCATCTAACCTTAGAATCACTTTAAAAATTACAGCAGAATCAACCTCAAAGGCTTTTAACACTCCATGGAATGTGGGATTAACATTAAAAAATAAGAAGAGAGGGTGGACAGCATGAGAGAAGAGAGAGGAGGAAATTTGAATCCCTAAAGAGTTCCTTGGTTCTCCTAATGTGTTTCTCTTAGTCTTTTTATATAGGAATTAGAATGGGCTTTGTTTTAGGATTTTATGTTATTATAATATCTTTTTATATAATGTAATCTCCTCCAATTATCTTCTAAATAATCTAATATTTTCAAGACATACTTGATTGTTATGGAGATCCAAAAATATTTGAGAGTATCTTTTCTAGATTCAACAAGATTTGACAAATATTATCTTTTGATATTTACTGAAATAGTTAAATAAGGTAATTATTTAACAATATCAAATAAAACATCTTAAGATATATTTTCCCAAATTATCTTTTATCATAAACAGTTATCAATTATTGTACTGTGTGGCCATACAGACGTATAGATTAACCAGCCGAATAAGACCACGAGAAGGGACGATTGATCTGAATAGATGCACCATCCAATTAAGATTGTTAGTAAATGATTTATTAGCTTACCACACGGTCATGAAGATGGGAGATCGAGAGACCGGGCGACCCCCTGATAACGGTTGAAAAATAGTTATTTTCATGCTTAAATTTGATATTAAATCACACCCTTTATGGCTTAGAATTAGCTTGAAATCATGCATTTTTATTAAGTTAGAGAATAAGAGAGTCAAAGTTGGTTTTCTTGGTTTTATGCTTGGTTTCCCTTCATTTTATAGGATTTTGGAATGAATTGGAAGAAAGGTTGAAGTATCAAATGGTTGGAGTGCTGAAAAGTCAACCAGAATGCAAAANAGTCAACCAGTCAACCAGAAAAGTCAACCAGTCAACCAGAAAAGTCAACCAGTCAACCTGAAAAGTTGACCAATCAACCAGAAAAGTTGACCAAACCGCTGAGCGCTGAAAATGGGCGTTGAGCGGTCAGTTTTTGGCGTTGAGCGGCAGTTTTGGGCGCTGAGCGGTCCTATGATTAAGGGGAAACCGCTGAGCGATTTACTTAGGCGCCTGGGCGGTTTTCTGTTGTTATTTGGTTGATTCTGTGATCTTTCTGTTATCTTTTTGGCCTATATATAGGCCCAGTGCGAATCAAAACTCATTCTTTTGGCAAAGAGAACGTCCAAAGCTATTCCACACACCTTGAAGGAGATTTCTTGGATGCTTAGGCTCCTTCTTATCAAATCTAGG
>NW_014543998.1:98218-104055 GCF_000741045.1 Vigna radiata var. radiata | reverse complement strand
GGGTTCTCATCTGCGCTCAATGCTTTTATTGTTTAACTCATTCAGTAAATGATGTTTGTCTTTATCGATATGGGGACGTACAGTAATGTCATGAACTGGTGGGAAATTCCTTGATTATGCAATATCACCTAGGGATAGGGATAGGACGATCAATTGCATTTGCTTCAGAATGCATTGCATTATTAGTTAATAGGGGAGGCTAGGGATGGCAAGCCGGTAATTAGTAATAGGCTCTTTTCACCAAGGAATTGGGCTAAGGGTAATTAAGAAAGTTTGCTTGACAATTAGATAAACAAGTGAATTAAATAAGAAGAGTAGATATACGAGAGTGAATAAGATGAAATTGTAAACCCCAACAACATCATTCATCCATAGTTCTCAAAACCGATTGAATCAATTGCATTGCATGTTTATTTTTGTTCTTTGCATACGACCACCAATATTATTCTTTTTTCAAGTCTTACGAGATTAGGTTACATGAAAGTTAACCCGTTTATATGAGAGTCCTTTAAGAAAACGATACTCGGACTTACCCGTTTATATTACTTGATAACGATCTGGTACACTTGCCAGGGACTTAACACCCCTATACAGATGGTCAAGGAGTGAGAACTCCTAGAGAAAAGTCAAAGAAATTCATAAAAATGATTTTTAAAGAGACAGTACGTTTTAAAATAATGAAACCCGTTTATAACAAATTTATTTATATTAAAACCTTATAATTTTTACAATAACTAAATCTCACTTTTTTTAAACTACTACCACTTCTAAAATATCATTTTCTAAATTTTTACATATATAATTTATAAACATATCAATAAAATATCAAGGACTACCTACACAATTAAATTTAATTAGATTATTAACTTTTCAAGCATATAAAATAATAATTAAGTGAATCAACATTTAATTTTTTAGGGATGTGTGGTCAAACTTTTTCACTAAACACTTCTAAAACAAAGAAAGAAGAAAAATAAATTAACTTTGTTCCTAAATTAAATAATTTATAATAGGATAGTTTATAGAAATTATCTCGTATAACCTTTTTAAATTTTTTATTTTCAACTTATATTTGAATTTATAAAAAGGTAATTTTTTTAACTTATTTGTATTTCTAGATAAATTTTATTTATTTATTGTAATTTTTCTATCTATATTTATTGATAAGTTTGTCTCCATAAATTTGTATTTATACTTTGATGTTTGACTAAAAACCTTCCATACTACGTGTCAATAAATCTTCCCTCTAGGGGTGGCTATCAATTTTCATAACATTTGATATTGGCCGTAGTATACAAAATCCAAATTACTCTTTTTCTTCTTTCATGTACGATCTAAATACAATGTGTTGAGGAAATTGAAAATTGCTTAAATTCTACCTCAAATACCACAATTAAGTCCGTTCGTCTACGACTAAAATCATCTTCACATTGCTTTTTCTTCCTAAGTATGGCAGTGTGTCAGAATACTACCCAATTTTATTTTTTATTTTTTCAAAGGAAGAGAAATGGGATGTGATTGCTTGAAAAGAAAAAGAAACGTTTGTTATAATGTTGCATCAAATTTATTTATAAATGTCGTATCGTTTTTAATTCACATTTTCATAAATAAAAGAGGATGGCATCAATGCAATAATTGTGTTTTTAGATATTGGGAGAAAGATAATATATATATATATATATATATATATATATATATATATATATATATATATAAAATAAATTTAAATTTTTTATTGTTATAAATTTATTTTATTGTGATGGATATGTATATATATCGAATGTAGTATTATATATCTATAAATTGTTTGATATTTATAATATAATAAATTTAATAAATAACAAAACTCTTTATAATATATTTTTTAAATGATTATGATATTATTTTAAGAAATAATTTTTAAATCTAATTCTTTGCAAAACAAACTTATAAGAAGATTTATATTTTATATAATATAAATTTGTTTTATTTCTATTATATATGAGATGTCAAACACAAATAATTTTAAGTCTAATTGTTTGCATTAATTTTTTTTCTGCTGAATATTTGTTTGGAAATAACATCGATAAACTTTTTTTTATCATCTTTAAAAGAAAAATCAGTTTTCACTTCATACATAACTTCCGAGCAATTTACTGTATGCAATATATATTTCTCAACGAAAGATAGATAATATAAGCTAAATAAAGCACCCAAAAAATGTTTTTCATTAAAAGTCACGACCATAAAATAAAAATATTAATATACTGTGTTAAGCACTGAAAATGTATTAAAAAATGAAAATGAGAGAGATAAAAATAATTACAGATAATGTCTCATTTGATAGCAACTTTTTCATATTCGCACAATGAAAATGAAATCTATGACAAAAGAAATTGAAAACTTTTCAGTAGCTTTATCTCCATATCATAAAATTCTAGTTAAACACGCAATGCATGAAATAAAGAAGTTTCATGTCACAGCGATATGGTGTTGGTTTGGTTTTGATGTTCCTCTGAATCATAATGCCAAGAGATCATTATACTCAACCTCATAACAATAAGAAATATTTATTCGTATAAAAAATAAGAAACTTTTCTTCTGCTTTATAAAAAGTTAATTACTATGCAGTCCATCCTTATTTGGTTTCAAGTTAATTAGGTTAAATTAAGGAATATTCAGCACAATCTCATTCAAATTTGTCAAAATTTGAATATTTCGAGCGTGGAAAAAAAAAAGTCTGATAGTGTGTAATAATATTCTAAGTTTCTACAACTAGAATAAACTTTGATAGCTTATTGTTTTAAACCTAATTTGATATCATAAAACCAGTGGCAGTAGGTTTGTTGATAATTTTTTACTTATTCATTCAAACATAATTGGTTAAGTATAAAACATGTTTTTCTATTCATATTAAAAATAATCTATTAAATGTTAACATAAAACGTGTTTAATATATAAAAAAAAATTATCATAATTAAATTAAAATTATATTTATTTTTTTTAAATTTTGAAAACTAAAATATACAAAAATTTTAAATAAAGATGAATTCTAATTTCGTTTCAAAATTCTAAGACTAAAAATATTTTTAAGCTAAAGATAACAATATATTCTCATTATTTCAAAATATTAATATTCAAAATTTAATTTTCTTAAAAATAAGACTCAAACATTTACAATATCATTATTTACATTAAAAATTAGCTAGAAATTTTAAATTTAATATATTTATTTATACTCAACAATTCGATAAAAATAAAGAACAATATATTGAATATATATATATATATATATATATATATATATATATAATTATTTTATAAGTATAATTATATTAAATTATATATTATTTTTATTTTTCTAAAATTAGTACTCAAGAGTCGTTATGAATAAGTTTAAACTTATATATAATATATATAATTGTTAAGCGCATATTAACAAAATTAATTTATATAAATACCTACTGAAAAGAAAATAACTTCAACAAATATCACTTTTATATAATTTGATCTCTCTTTTATCTCGTGTAGTGTGAGATAACCATAGTAAGAAAAACGAATAAAACATTATGCAATCATTCATAAATAATCAAGATTTGAATTTATATAACTATTTAGAAAAAAGTCATTTTATAAATAAATTCACGCGTCTTGTTTATTTTAATTTTAATTAGTATATATATAACAAGATTCTACGGTCCATATTTATTTTCTTTCGCTTTTACGTGAAAAACGGTCTTATGGTGTAATAAATAATAGTTAAAGGAAAGGAGACAAATGCACTTAATATATGATGATTAACTAAATTGTAATTTCAATCATATATATGCATAATATTACCTAAAAGGTAACTTAATTTGTTGATTAGTTTTTATTCCAAAAAGGAACAAACAAAAACAAATTAAGTGAGTTATAGAAACGTCTATGAAATCTCGAAGAAGCATAGAGTTATATGAGCATTGAAATGCTCTATATAAAATGGACCCATTTTCACACATGTCCATATCTATGTTTGAAAAGTGAGACACAAATTTTAAAACAACCACAAACATTCCGTACATTGTGCTCCGCGTGAAATTAATTTATATAAAATTGTTTTATCTTAATTAATAAATAAAATATTAAAGAGAATATTTATAATAATTTTACTCAAGTTGATAGTGTTATAGTTTCACCCCGAAAGTGAAATTCAATGTTATAGCATATATTTATATATGACTCTCCATTAGTTCATGAACATTTTCTTAATTTTTTTTAGCAATCTTGGTGATAATAGATTCATATATAGAGATTAAAAGTATTTGGAAATGAAGAGTTTATATCAATACTCTTTGACTCCAAGATGTGATTAATTAAAAAGACATAATTTTGAAATAATAGTTAATGATATAATTAGTATTTAATCGTCAAATCTAATTTAGGTATTAAAACAACAGCTAATTTAAACCTATTTAAGTAGGTCATTAAAATATATAAATAGTAAATGTCAAATGAGAAAGTGAAAAAGATACATCCTAATCGTTCTCAAATTCAACCAATAAACTAGAAGGTTTCCGTCTCGTGAAATTACTTCGTCAAAACATGTTTTCGTGTGAAAACAAGACTTAAAATGATGAATAATGCGAAATATTTTGTTGAATTAAAATATGTAAATCAAACAACAACAGAAAAACAAAAATACTCACAATTTTAATTGTTGATTCTTAATGAATTGACTATCTTATAATTTCTAATAAACAGAATTGTTATGGCTACTAACAAAAAAAATTATTAAACCGTACAATCTTAAAATTCTGGCCGTACGCTACCAAAAAAAAAAGAAAAAAAAAACGCGTTTAGATGAGATGATTGAGAAGTGAAGAGTCAAATGCAGGAGAGAAGACGTATAAATAAAAAAACTAAACGAAAGAAACATGCATGAACGTGAAAAACCCGCTACCACCATGCACACCACTTAACCTTCCTCGATCACACTCACTTTTCAATGACACCAAAAAATAGAAAATGATGCATTGAAAAGATTGCTTCGACGTGTTCCAACCAAACTTGGAAAGGTTTAATGAAAGAAGGATCACGGTTTCATGTTTACTTTACAAAATATTCCTCTTTATTTTACTTTTGATTTTGGACCCCCAACAATTTGGGAAAAAGTTAAAGTTATTTTGTTTTTCTTCATTTTTTCTGATTCTTCTTATATAGATATATTAGATGTGACAGATGAAAGAAAATAATATTTACTTTTGTGACCATAGCTAAAATATTGTCCTTTAATGAATTTTGTTAAAGATATTGTATTGACTAAATTACAATAAATAATATATATATATATATATATATATATATATATATATATATAAAGACAAAATTTCATTTTTAAGATAGTTTTATAAGGTTAAAATATATAAACTTAAAATTTATTGAAGGAATTCAATAAAAAAATAAAATTTCAATTAAACTTAAATAGAATTCAACCTACATCTGAGTTAATTATCTAAAACCTTAAAAGAGCAGTCATTCACATTTTTATTTTCAATCATATTCTCCTTTAAGAATGAGTTCTTTTCACATTTTCGAGAGACTCGTTTGGGAGACGCAACTCACATAATAGATTAAGATTTTAACACATACTAGATAAAAAAGCAAAAAGAAAATAGAAAGAGAATATTAATATATTTTTCTGTATTATATGAAAAAGAGAATAATATAAAGAGGGTGAATACGACATTCATGAACTATTTACATGTAATAGTAATATAACTTTTTGGTACTATTTATAAATCATGTTCTAGAATGAATATATATATATATATATATATATATATATATATATATATATATATATATATATATATATATAT